>NC_138508.1:58129743-58398217 GCF_964252035.2 Podarcis erhardii
GATCTTGAAATCAAAGTATGGCAAGATTACTCAAATCCTATCCTTTGGTTTTACACAAGCCACTCCTTACACAGAAATGTAAATCTATGATTGTAAATCCCTTATTGCCTGTAAGGAACTGCTATTTATTATTTCTTTTCTTTCTTTCTTTTTTAAAAAAGTATTCTGACACTTTGGCAGTAAAAAAAGCAATGCTTACCAGCACTCATTCTGAAGACTGTCACATAATCAAAGAGGTGCCCTGCGCTAGGTAGGAAAGCTAGATCTCCTTTGTTTATCTGCCTTTTGAGTACAATGTAAAGCATACCAGTGAGAACCACACAATTCATTTTGTTCTGAGAGCGTGCAGGAGTCATTGTCCCTAATGCTTTCCCACATGAGCTGTCATTGCACGACTTCAGGGAAAGCTGAAAACACTATGTGTTTTCACAAGGGATTTCAAACACAATATTTCCAAAAACCATTTTATGTTTAAATTTAGAGGAATGAGTTATGGATGATTCACAAAAGCATTATACATAACTGGAGGGGGGCTTCCCATGATCTGAAATGCAATTGATTTAGCCAGGGTGACTAGAATACCCAGGTGTTTTTTTTTCTTTTCAACCATGTACCACCTTGGTGATGCAGGATTCTCTTCTGCTACATGCTCCTGTACATCTAGACCTCTGTTCTTTTCAGGATTGCAGCCTTGAAGATTGCAGAGTTTAAAATGAGGCACAGTAGAGCAATTACGTTTGGCTATATAGGTTTAATATGTGCATGTCAGCTTACTTCACTTTTATCTCTTCATTGCATCCCAGCATGATGGCTACAGCAATTGCAGTTTCAGCAGCCTGGGGCCTCAGATAAAATCAACCTTCACTTGCCCCAGGTCACAACACCATTCCTTCAACCATACAGCCTACCACAAGGTATAATGTATGTCACGAGGACCTTCTTTTCACTTCCTGCTTCTTTACAACAGCTGCAGCAGAGGATGCAAATATAGGGGTTTTTAATATATAAGAACATACCTTCTAAGGCAAGGGTAGCCAATATGGTGTCCTCCCACCATCTCTGACCATCGGCCATGCTGGCAGGGGCTGATCAGAGTTGTAGCCTAATGACGTCCAGAGATTACCATGCCTCACATAGCAGCCCACTGCAATTAAGAGACAATAAATGCTGGTATATGTATACAAAAGACAATGCTAGTGTGGAGACAGTTGTCAATTGGGTTTGATTCCAGAAATGGTGGAGCCACCATTGTGTGTATCTCTTACCACACACAGGAAGCATGGACCGAACTAGATAACTCCCAGGATCCCTTGCAACTCTACGATCCTATAATTCTATGTGATTGTCTTATGTCCACTTCAGGAGTGCTCCATATAGTCACTGTGTTTGTAAAGCCAAGAAGAACACTGTACAGATATGATATTAAAATAAAAGGGTCTGCTGGATCAGGCCAATGGCCCATCTAGTCCAGTATCCTGTTCTCACAGTGGCCAACCAAATACCTGTGGGAAACCCGCAAGCACAAGAACATGTCGTGTGTGTGTGTGTGTGTGTGTGTGTGTGTGTGTGTGTGTGTACAGTGGTACCTGGGGTTAAGTACTTAATTCGTTCCAAGGTCCATTCTTAACCTGAAACTGTTCTTAACCTGAAGACCACTTTAGCTAATGGGGCCTCCTGCTGCCGCGCCGCCGGAGCACAATTTCTGTTCTCATCCTGAAGAAAAATTCTTAACCTGAGGTACTATTTCTGGGTTAGTGGAGTCTGTAACCTGAAGCGTATGTAATCTGAAGCGTATGTAACCCAAGATACCGCTGTACTGTACAACTGCATTATGCATACCCTTATTCAGGGCTGGGGAATCTTGTTCAACCCCAGGACTGTATTCCCTTATTGGTAAATGGGTGCAGTGGTGGGTGAGGCCAAGTTAAAGGGGGGGAGCCATATCCACCCCCATACACACCCACAACACTTCCTTCCCTCTCACACGGCTATTAAACCTCTCTCCCCCTCTTCACCCTTCACTCCTTCTCTTTCTGCCATATGACTAAACTGCAGAGGTACCTTGCACTGGTGTGCTTTTGAACTGCTAGGTTGACAGAAGCTGGGACAGAGCAATGGGAGCTCACCCCATCCTAGGGATTCAAACCGCCGACCTTCTGATCAACAAGCCCAAAAGGCTCAGTAGTTTTAGTCATCCTGGCCACATGACCACATGACCCGGAAAGCTCTCTGTGGACGAATGTCGGCTCCCTCAGCCTGAAAGCGAGATAAGTGTTGCAACCCCATAGTTGACTGGACTTAACCTTCCAGGGGTCCTTTACCTTTTACCTTTTACCTGCCTTCTCAGTTGCCACCCTTTCCCTACACAGCAGTTAGGCCTGGTTTTTTTTAAAAAGGTCCCATTCACACAAATTATTTTCAGGGGTAGTGGTAGTACATGAGGAACCACAGGCAGATTTAGAGCAGTACAGGGTGCAGAAGCTGCTTTCCTGCCTCCTTCCCAAAGCCTAGTAAGTGCTGGGCTTTGGGAAGGAGGCACAGGGTCTCTGACATGGTCCTAGAGTCCTTCTGCCTCTTTTCCAAAGCCTATTTAATGCATGCCCAGCTTTGCAAAGGAGGTGGGATGGCTCTAGGATCCTGCCAGAGCCTCGTGCCTCCTTCCCAAAGCCCAGAGCCCCCCTTACCTGACTTTGGGAAGGCACCACGATTGCTGGGGGGGGGGAGGTTATCAAATGTTGGCCTTGCATTGCAGGGGGTTGGGCTAGATGACCCTCATGGTCCCTTCCAACTCTACAATTATGTGATTCTAAAGTGGAAAGAAGAACAGATTCGCTGGTTCCTTATTTCCAGCCCAATCATGAGAAGAGCCCCCAAACAATAATTCATCCCACATTCCATGCAGAAGATAATGGCAAATAATATACAGCTATTATTTATTGCTTCAGACTTACGACCAGCACTTTCCCCAGAGGGAGTCTGCCACAATAATAAAATTACATTTAAATTTAAAACAGCCCTAAAACACATTGCAGCTGTGCTAGTGGTAAGATATTGCTAAAAGTCTAGGGAAAGAGGCAAGCTTTCCTGCCACCCCGGTGCTCTGCTGTTGGATTATAACTCTGATGAAAATGGATGGAACTGAACAGGATCAAGATCAATGCTCATATCTTCAGTATATACTTATGAGATCAACCTGATTTTAAGGGATAAATGATAAGTCAGGCTTTGCCACCTAAGATGACAAGCTTTGAATAGAATTTGGGGGCTTTGGTAAATTAATCCAGAATCAAGTCAGGGTTGTCTTTATCTCAGTGTTTCTTACACAGTGGTTCAGTTTGTTTCAGTCATGGTATGCCAAAAGCAGAGAGGAAGAAAAAGAAACTAAGGGAATGTGTCCAGTAATGAGCCCACTTATTCGTCCTCTTATATTTGTAGAATTTTTCTGAGTAAATGCAAACTTTTGCATATATACACAGAAGTAAGACCTAATGGAAATCAGCCCTGAGTGCTCACTGGAAGGACAGATCCTGAAGCTGAGGCTCCAATACTTTGGCCACCTCATGAGAAGAGAAGACTCCCTGGAAAAGACCCTGATGTTGGGAAAGATGGAGGGCACAGGGAGAAGGGGACGACAGAGGATGAGATGGTTGGACAGTGTTCTCGAAGCTAAGAACATATGTTTGACCAAACTGCGGGAGGCAGTGGAAGACAGGAGTGCCTGGCGTGCTCTGGTCCATGGGGTCACGAAGAGTCGGACACGACTAAACAACTAAACAACAACAACAACAAGCCCTAATGAATCTAATGAATCCTTGGCACATGTGCATAGGATTGCAGCCTTACAAAGCAATCCTATGGATGTCTACTAGGAAGTAAATCCCATTGAATGCAATGGGTCTTAATTCCAGGATAGGAATGTCCCTTGCCTGAATCTCAGGAGAACCACTGCCAATCAGTTCGTATAGACATTAGTGAGCTAGATGGATCCAATGGTCTGACTCAGTATCGGACCCCTTCTATGTATATGCTCAGAATTCAGATTTGGGAATGCCGAGCAGTTTCTAGGTGTCCGGCTTGTGAATGGAAGCATGCGACAAACGTTCTTGCTACTTAACAGTTTTACTCAAAGCTGCAACTTCCTGGAGCACTGGTAGGATGAATGTGGAAAGCGGATCTCAACCATCATTTTACCTCTTTGAAATTCACCTACTTGGAGGTATCTTGTTCCAGATCTTTGCATTAATTTTCATTCTATTTTTTCTTCGGTTCTGAATGTTATTTATGTTCATTTCTTTTTAACGGATTATATGCATATTAACCAGAGCTAGAGAGAATCCTCATCTATCTGACATGAGACGTTCTATTAATACAGCCTAGGATGGCCTGTGCCTTTTGCTGCCACGGAACATCACCAACTCAGACAAAATGTGCCCCCCTCTCCACCGCACAGCTGCCTGGCCAACTATCCATTTCCTATTGTACTACTAGGACCCCAGTCATTCCTTCCCTTTTGCTGTCAGCTCATTTTGCATTTGATCTCTGGGTTGTTGTTGTTGTTGTTTTAATGCATGTCACACAATTTCTCTGATTCATCATTTTGCCAGAATCCATTCTGCATTTTAATCCTATCCTCCAGTGAATGTTCAGTCTCTTCCACTTTTGCTACACACTTTGATTGGGCTACTCTAATCCTTTCTCAACCCTGGAGTTAATTATTGTTATTTGCATTACAGTAGCACCCAGAAGCACCAATCAGGATCATGCAAGGCACTGTGTCATACAAATGTCCTGGTTAATAGGCACAACAAGAGGTTGCAGAGATCCAGGAAATAAGGAACGATATTGGACCCTGAACTCTTGAGAGAGACTGAGTGAGGGAGACAGAGGGAGATTATCCTTACCACATACAACCTGAAAATGAAAATCATCTCAAGTAACCATACAGTAGTACCTTAGTTCTCAAACTTAATTCGTTCCAGAAGTCTGTTCCAAAACCAAAGCGTTCCAAAACCAAGGCACGCTTTCCCATAGAAAGTAATGCAAAATGGATTAATCCATTCCAGACTTTTAAAAACAACCCCTAAAACAGCAATTTAACATGAATTTTACTATCTAATGAGACCATTGATCCATAAAATGAAAGCAATAAACAATGTACTGCAGTCACACAATCATTCAGTTAGTAGCTGAACTGGGTTCCACACAGTCACACACACACAAAAGAGCCACAAAAACGCAAAATAAATAGCAAAAACAGACAGACCTCAGCATAACACTCAAACCAGAAGTGTGGCACTCAAATTGGAAGCGTAACACTCAAAGCGGAGCACGTTTGGCTTCTGAAAAAAGTTCGCAAACCGGAACACTTACTTCCAGGTTTGCAGTGTTTGGGTTCCAAGTTGTTTGAGTACCAAGGCATTTGAGAACCAAGGTACCACTGTACTTCTAATATCTCATCACCATGCAACGCAGATATCTTTAACTGAATATTTAATATAATGTTGTCCAGAAAGAATCCAGAAAGAATCTGATTCCACATGCCGTCCTTGCAGTTTCCTGTTTACAAGCACCAAATGCCAGGAACAAAGAAGGCGATGAACCATAACAGAAGCCAGGAGTGGAATGCTTGCTGGGCAGCACAAGCCCTCCCTCTTCCTAGCTAGGATCCTAGGAACCAGACCTTGCACGTGCTTCCAGGAGTAGACCCTCCACCAGTCTACCAAGAAGAGTGCAGGAGCTAAAATGGGACATCCTGGGAGCCAATCAGAAGCCAGGATAGCTTCTGTCATTCGGGATGTCCTGCTTAAAGCAGGCCAGCTGACAGGTATGCCATAGCTCAGTGGGACAGCACAAGGCTTGCATGCAAAAATCTTAGAGTTTAATCCTTGGCATCTCTAGGGAAAGATTTCTGGTTTGAAGCCCTGGAGAGTCACTATCAATCAGCTTAGACAATATTGAGTGAAATGGATCTGATTCGACAGAAGGAACCTTTCTGTATTCCTTTGCTTCCAGAGGCCCACCATAACAATTTGCAGGCACTATAGTGCAGGTGATGGTAACGTACCCGTCCTGTCCAGCTCTTGGCAGCCCTTGGCTACCTTAAGGTCAGTTCTCTTGCTATTTCAGCAATTATGTCCAGGGTTCTGTTTCCAATGCCAGCTGACACCTCCCCACTGCCCCCATTCCCTTGCAAGCTTGTGATGCTGGGCCCACTGGCTCCCATGTTTCTGGGGACAGGAAAGCATATTTAAAGCATATGATTTCCCTCTAAGAATCCTGGGAACTGTAGTTTGTTAAGCGTGCTGGGACTTGCAGCTGGGGGGTAAACTACAGCTCCCAAGATTCTTTGGGGGAATCCATAACCATTAAAGTGGTATGAATGTCTTTTAAATGTATGGTGTGGATGTGACCCAAAGGAAAACAGAGCCCATGGCTTCAGATAAGGCTTAATGAACAGGTACAGAAGACAGAAGTCAACAGAAACAGATATTTTATTACCAAGTAAAGATACCAGCAGTCATTATGTTTTGGTTATGACAGTTTGTTCTGAGGGGGGAGATGCCAAAACAACAACAACACCCCAACCTGTGTACCATCACAACATTTTAAAATGTGATGTTATACTCTAATTGCAATTCTTTCCCATATGAAAGCATGCAGAAGAAACCCCCAGAAATGACAGAATGTCTGACAATGCTGCTCACTAACAGTTGCATATGCTAATTAAATAATCCCCAGCCATCCAAATATCACATAAAAATGGGGAAACTCTCACAGTGTGTGAGTTTATGCGCTGTTGTCTTGAAACAAGTGAACAGGCAAGACTGTAGGATTGTTAAACAGTCTTGATTGGTGACACTAAGGAGGTAGACAATTCACACATTGACTGGAACTACCACTTAGATACTTATTGGCTGCAGGTCCCTATATTCTTTTCTAAAGCTGCTTCCAGTTGGTGGTTTGTTGTGGAATTGTTGCTGTTCATACACACAAGTGTTTTGCACTGTCCTCCTGCCATCATTGTCATTCAAAATGCCAACCCATGCTTTTGGGGGGGGGTACATTTTAGGGTTCATCAACACTTGGCATGGGTCCAGGGAGATTTTTCTTGGGTCTTGCTGCTTTCCCCAGGAAAGCCTGCTCTTTACTGCTGAATCAGAACAAATATCAATCAGGTCTTCTGTGGATTGGTGTTTGTTCTGATTTAGAAGTAAACAACAGGTTTTCCCCAGGGAAAGCAGAGGGCCAAAAGAAAAACCTCTCATACCCATGCCTAGAAGTCATGGGACAAGTGGAAGAAATCATGGAAGTGTAGATGAGCCCAAAGCCAGAAAATCCATTAAGTAAAAACCACCCATTATACACCCACAGTGACTGTTGGCGTGGAAGCTCATTTGGTATGGCTGGTTTGTCATATGTGTGATGAAGTTTCAGTGGGTGGTCCCATTTGTCACTCCCCTGCTTGTGTCTGCTCCTCATCCATGTCCAACCTAACCATTTTGTTTCTGGCAGCTGAAAAAATACAAAGTGTGCCTATTTCCACCAATTGCTGCATGCTGAAGGCATACGGAAATTTCAACAACCCAGTTCAGAGGAGCTCTTCTTTTAACACATGTGGGGGATCACTTAGAGGCCAAAATTGCAGTGCATATATTGGCACTTAATAATACACAAGTCTTCCACAAGACCTCTTTAGCGGATTTTTGGTATCGTTGGCATTCTTTTGGTATAGCTGCCAATCAAACTTGAGGAAGACCTCTGTATTTTTTAAACAAACAAACAAACAAACAAACAACCAATTGAAATGAATGAATGTTGTCCCTTCTTCCTACCCATACACAAAGCACAACCCTTCATTTTGCCCATTGGGGAACATAACTAGGAATGGATATGTTGACTCTTCTACACTTTCAGTAGGAACTTAAAAGGTGTGCCTACACAGATGCAGTGTACATGCCCAGAATGGGAAAAGGTGGTAGAGGGTGTAGAATAGGCATTAAAGGGAGGGGCCAGAAACATCCTATCAAGGACTGCTCATCCATGTGGGTGGAAAGCAGGGGCTTACCCAGTGATTTTTTTTCTGGAGGGACACAGGGGTACGCATACCCCTAAACATTTTGTGAATCTTTGTGCTTTTGTCCATTTACTGCATTTATTTTTCCCGATTTGGACTATAAAATGGTGATTTTCTTGAGTCAAAATGAGAGTACGCCTAAAAAAAATTTTAAGGAAAAAAAGCACTGGGCTTACCTATGAAATGTCAAAGACTAAATTGTGTAATTGGTTGCATGCCACTCATACATAGAGAAAAGTGGTATCTTATTGACTCATTTATGGCATAAAGCCCCCAACTGGAAGCACCCTACATCTAAGTAAAGAACTGGATGGGATCAGCTTCATCACAGTGATTCAGAATATTGTTCTCATCACTCACCGTGGCCTATTTCTACCTACTCAAGATTCGTTTTGAAAGACTCTGTGACGCTCCTGGAGCTGAATACACTGTTTTAACATGCACAATTGTTACATAAGCCTTAAAGAACAGCGTGTCTAGGGGCGGATGATCATATAGAGTTCCTTGGCAAAAGCAAGGCGTTGCCTGGTGCCAATTCTGTGGGACTGGAAGTGGATTGTGAGCGGAGAGCATGGGAAAGAAGCGAGGAAAGGGAACCCTGAAGCTCCCAGACAATGTGTCTAACTTGGAAGTGGTGCTATCAGAACCACCAGCATTTTCCCACAGCAATGCCCAACTTTGATACTGCTCCTCGAGTTAGGAAATTCCTCCCTTCTGACGCCACTGCTCCTGAAATTGCTTTTGACCTGTTTAAATGCAGCTGTGCTTTGTGGAATAAGGGTAACTTCAAAGAGCTTGTTGTAGCTGCACTTGATAGAAATTGAGTAAGTACGTTATGCAATCAAAAACATAGATAAGAACCAGCTGGAATGCAGCCACAATGCCAAATGGGAGAAAACAAACAACTTGTGAATCAGAGCAACCTAATTTTATAGATATTTTTAATTGTCATGACCTGTTATGCTAGTCTAGATAGGCACCATGGGACACCAAACCAGGAATACATCAATAGGAAAAAGGGCAAACTCAGTACATCTGTTTTGCTGTGTTTTGCACTGCTCTGTCCATGCACCAAGCAGCCATTTCAACTGCCACTTCCCAGGACATTTTCATACAGAAATACAGATACTTGTGTGACCAACGTGCTTGATGGTTCGTTTATATTTCATGGATTGATCTCCCTGCATGGAAGTTCACAAGCCTAGGAGATATTTGAAGCAACTTCAACATTGCCTATGATCTATATGCATACATCAGAATTAAAATGGTTTAAAGTTATTTTAGGCTCGGATGCTTGCTGTGCTAAATAGTCCTCTAAAATGGAAACACCTCCTGCTCTGGATTACTCTAAAGATGGAAATTACCTTGACATACAATGTGCTTCTTTATGCATACCAGAATCTTCTGAGCTGTAACAGAGGCTGAATCATCAGTTCAGAGAAGGTCAGGCTAAGGGCAAGATTTCTTCCTTTATTCCTCTGTAGTGGGTGCATTGACTCAACCCAGTCCTCTCTTTTTCTTTTAAATTCAAGCCAGCAACTCAAAAATGTTTCTTGCAGATTGAAGTAAAATGCTAGTATGCCTTCAAAAACACATCAGCTGGTGAAGGGATGGAAGAGACAAGTCTGTGATGTTGAGAAATGGCCTTTTTATTACGTTTCTAAACCCGTTAGGCTTTTCCATGTAGCATCACTGTTACAGCTTACAAACTAGCTGCTGATCAGATATGCTTGTGAAGGAAAGGAGGAGTCAACTGGACCTGTCAGCTTCCATTAAAGCAGGCTGGGGAACCTGTGACCTTCCAGCTGTGGTTGGACTCCAACACCCATCAGCCTCAGGCGGTGTGGCCAATGGTCAGGGATGATAGGGGTTGTAGTGCTGCAAAATACAGCACTACAACCCCTATCATCCCTGACCATTGGCCACACTGCCTGAGGCTGATGGGTGTTGGAGTCCAACCACAGCTGGAAGGTCACAGGTTCCCCAGCCTGCTTTAATGGAAGCTGACAGGTCCAGTTGACTCCTCCTTTCCTTCACAAGCATATCTGATCAGCAGCATATCTGATCAGCAGCTGCTTATTTCCTTAACATCTGGTGGGAGGGCGTTCCACAGGGCATGCGCCACTACTGAGAAGGCCCTCTGTCTGGTTCCCTGTAACCTCACTTCTCACAATGAGGGAACCGCCAGAAGGCCCTAGGTACTGGATTTCAGTGTCCAGGCTGAACAATGGGGGGTGGAGATGCTCCTTCAGGTATACAGGACTGAGGCCGTTTAGGGCTTTAAAGGTCAGCACCAACACTTTGAATTGTGCTCAGAAACATCCTGGGAACCAATGCAGATCTCTCAGGACTGGTGAGCTTTGAAGCTTGAGTAGGGATTTGAACTCAGGTCTCCATGGATGATGTAGGTACCTCTGTGACCTCTGGCTCCCATACCAGTATAAAATATACTCAACTTCTCAGATGCATGTCTTGTTGACGAATGGGGCTGACTTCCAAAGCCTGCAGCTTTCAAGTTCAAGCAGTCATGCCCACCAAATCTTTCTTTATCATATGGTAGACACTGGTTAGAAAATGCTCTCATTTTGGAATGTAAATGCACAAAGGTTGTGCATGGGGTAAGCACATGGGTACTTGTTCTCAGTAATGTCATAACTGCAAATAAACAGGTTTGGGGTTGACTGGACCAGAAAGCATGAAAGACTTTATTTAAACAGAGTATAGGTTAACGCTGTCAATTATCAGTCACTGTTGCTTTGTGTGTATGTGATTTTGTTTTTCAAAGGATTAAAGCTATGATTGTTCCTTCTGACATTTGCAGCTGGATTGCACTAGAAGAACCTAACAGACCAGTACAAACCAGAAATTCATAAAGCCTCCTCTAAAAACACTCACATAGACTACCCTATACCACTCTGTTTCTGAGCTTGCATCTTCCATAGGGCAGAAATCTTCTTACAAAATACAGATCAGAAGCTTGGAAAGATATTATATAAGGCTGCAGGTGTTGCAAACTGCTCTGGGTTGTGTGTTAAAAGAGATGACCAGATTTCCAATCCCACAGCAATAAATTCACAAAGGGAGTCGTTGGGAAAGGGTGGATTCCAAAATAGGACATTTTGTAGGAGTTGAAATGGAAGCCAAGATTGAAGGAGAAAAGTTGACCCAACTGAAGAGGTGGTAACTTGGTATTCAGTATTTGCCTATTCTGAGTAATAATTCTTAGCCTTTAAAATAATTTATTTATATTTTTTAAAAAATGTGCTGCTACTCATAAAAAAACCAGAGCACTCTACAACAATTGTACATAGAGCCATGATATATATATATATATATATATATATATATATATATATATATATTTGCTATATATATATTAATTGCACTATGGTGCAACATAATATAACCTCCCCACAGACAAATCAGAATCGATTCTCAGTACATAGCCAACACCATCTAACCTCCCTGCAAGCTTTGTGCTCCCACCTGCATCTTCAATGTGTTTAGATCGCAAAGCTCAAAGCTCAGCTCTGCCCTCTGCTTCTGCCTCCATCTCCCTTTTAAATCTAATTCCTGACTGGGTTACCTCCATAAATACCTCCTCACATTCCCAAGTGGTCTCTGCATCAAAAAGCAACCTGCTAGCAACTTTCTCCACTGAGAGGCATCATCTGAATACCCAGAGCTGTTAGGAACACTGGAAGTTGTCTTGCGCCAAGTCCAACAATAGTCCACCCAGCTCTTTATTGTCTAAACTGACTGGCAGCGGCTCCCCAGAGTTCCAGGCAGGGGCCTCTCTTAGTCGTACCTGGAGTTCCTACCCAGGACCTTCTGCATGCAGATCAGACAGGCCACCACTGGGCTACAGTCCTCCCTTCACCAAGCCTGTCCAGGTGTTGCCTTAAGGCAGGAATAGGAAACCTGTCATCTTCTGGTTGTTGTTGAACTCCAGCTTTCATCTGCCCAACCAGCAAGGCCAATGGTCAGCTGCCCTGAAGCATTTCTTGATTTTCCAAATGCTGCAAGGTGGATTTCTCATGTAATAAATCTCTCAGAGACATCTCCCCAAGCTTCATTTTTAGAAACAGATATGTGCATGATGATCAGATGTTTTACTTATTTCCTTCTTTTCATCCTGTATTTTATTCTGTGATCTGCCCTGAGATCTTATGATGAAGGGTGGTATAGACATCTAATAAATAAAATTCTCTACCTTCTCTTTCTTGGCTTGATTCAAAACATTTTGAAAGTAAGTTGCAGTTTTAATGTTTCATTATTATTTTTTAAGTACTTCCTTCAGAAATATCAACTTGGAAAATTTTGACTTTCACCTCCATTTCCCAAACAAGCATGCTAATTACTTCAAATGAATGGTGTATCTGATTGAAGTTTCCCATGTTGGCACTACGGCTGCTAATGTTGCTGCTAATCTTCTCTCACCATCATAAGGAAGGGAAGAAGTAAGACAAAAGTCTCAGGGCGGGGGGGGGGGGGACCTTCACAAAGGCATTTCAACTATATAAGATTGTCTGATTGCTGCAGATTAGCACAAGCTTCTGAGAAAGCTTCACAGAGACCCACAGAAACCGCAGAGACACTGGATTTTTCATTATTTCACTTAAATCGGCTAGAAATATATTAGGACATATCTTGAAAAGTGTTGGGTGATATTAAGGAAGTAGCATCTGACGGCAGCCTACACAGAGTATTTCTGTGAGCATATGTATTACAGGGAATGTTCAACAGCCCACCGACACAAACCTCCATTGTATTATGTAACTGGCAGCTGTCACTCATTCAGTGGGTAGAATAATGCAAATAGAAAACGACCATACCCAGGATTGCCTTATTACTGTTGTGATTAGGAATGGGATTGAGAATCTGTGCGCTGCCCCCCCCCCCCATGTGCTGTTGGGCTCCAACTCATCAGTCCCACCCAGCATGCCTAGTGGTCAGGGATGATTGTAGTTGTAGCCCCACAGCAACTGGAGGGCCACCGGCTGCCCACTTGTCATCTAGACGGACCAACGATCTGGCTCAGCTCCAGGCTGCGTCAGTGAAGAGATCAGGGTGGAATGTGTACATGCCCCACCAGCTCTTGAGGGAAACTCGTTCCACACCTTGATGGTTATGCAACAGCTGAGGCTATTAGGCAGCATGACAGCTTTCAATGAGCTTAAACCAGTGAACAAAAGGATGTGCGTAAAAACGGTTACGAGGCGTTTATTAACAGATTATTCACATGTTGCTGTTTTGGGGTGTGGGTGTTTGCAGATACAGTTGTCTCTCACACTAGGGGAAATATGCAATGTGAACAAGATCTTTCTGTAGGTCCAGTGGGAAAGCCACAGCTAAGTCAAGCATTTGCAGGTCCCCTATAAGAGTTTTTGAGCTAGAATCATAGAATCATAGAATCATAGAGTTGGAAGAGACCACAAGGGCCATCGAGTCCAACCCCCTGCCAAGCAGGAAACACCATCAGAGCACTCCTGACATATGGTTGTCAAGCCTCTGCTTAAAGAAGGAGACTCCTCCACACTCCTTGGCAGCAAATTCCACTGTCAAACAGCTCTTACTGTCAGGAAGTTCTTCCTAATGTTTAGGTGGAATCTTCTTTCTTGTAGTTTGGAACCATTGCTCCGTGTCCGCTTCTCTGGAGCAGCAGAAAACAACCTTTCTCCCTCCTCTATGTGACATCCTTTTATATATTTGAACATGGCTATCATATCACCCCTTAACCTCCTCTTCTCCAGGCTAAACATGCCCAGCTCCCTTAGCCGTTCTTCATAAGGCATCGTTTCCAGGCCTTTGACCATTTTGGTTGCCCTCCTCTGGACACGTTCCAGTTTGTCAGTGTCCTTCTTGAACTGTGGTGCCCAGAACTGGACACAGTACTCCAGGTGAGGTCTGACCAGAGCAGAATACAGTGGCACTATTACTTCCCTTGATCTAGATGCAATACTCCTATTGATGCAGCCCAGAATTGCATTGGCTTTTTTAGCTGCCGCGTCACACTGTTGGCTCATGTCAAGTTTGTGGTCAACCAAGACTCCTAGATCCTTTTCACATGTACTGCTCTCAAGCCAGGTATCACCCATCTTGTATTTGTGCCTCTCAATTTTTTTGCCCAAGTGCAATACTTTACATTTCTCCCTGTTAAAATTCATCTTGTTTGTTTTGGCTCAGTTCTCTAATCTGTCAAGGTCGTTTTGAAGTGTGATCCTGAATCTGCTTATTAAAGCAGATTCCTGGAGGAAGAGTTGAATTTCCTAGGATTCTGCCTCTGTCCCAGGTAAAGCTTCACTTGCTAAATTTCTCTTGGGCTGTTGTTACATGCTCAGGAGAAGGGTCAGTGGAGGCTAGTCCATTAGGGGAAAGAGGCACTGCCACACCCACCTCAGCTGTGCTCAATTTTGCCTAACAAACATTTTTTGCAGTGTGATTTTCCTAATTCATTTTAGTATGATATTTTCAATAATGTGTGCATTTCTATACACACTTCAGTATGCAGTAGTACCTCGGGTTACATACACTTCAGGTTACATACACTTCAGGTTACAGACTCCGCTAACCCAGAAATAGTACCTCCAGTTAAGAACTTTGTTTCAGGATGAGAACAGAAATCGTGTGGCGGCAGCAGGAGGCCCCATTAGCTAAAGTGGTGCTTCAGGTTAAGAACAGTTTCAGGTTAAGAATGGACCTCCGGAATGAATTAAGTTCTTAACCCGAGGTACCACTGTATACATGTCTGTGCACAATGCTAAGCTGAAGAACTGTATTGCAAAATTTGAAGAAGAATGAATTTCAAAGCATGGTTGTGTTTCAGTTAGCACATTGCTTTGGAAAATGCAGACTATGCAAATTTCCCTTTAGATGTGAACTGAATCAAAGTTCTTCCTCGTCTTGGCTCTCTACACTCATTAAACATCCCTGGCTTCCTGCTTCTTTCATTGTTTTAAGCAGATTCTAAAGGAGGTAGAATTTCTGCAGACTGCTAGAAATCCACTGGCTTAGAGCAGAAGTGAAGGTTTTGGAGAATTGCTAGATTATATTTAAATGAGTGGATATAAGATCGTAAACAAGTTGATAATTTGCTTGGAAAAACCTTTTAACGATGTAAATGGGAGCGGGAGACGTGAGGGAGTCCAAAGAAGTGATGAAACCACGTTGTGATAGAAGTAAGATTGTTTATTATTTGTGCATTTGTATTCAAAAACTCTAATAAATATTTATATATATAAAAAAAAATAGAGCAGAAGTGAAGGAAACTGGAAGGACTGCTACACCAGGTCCTAGGTCAGTGTTTTGACTCTATGGTAAACTAGCAATGAGTCAACAGCACAACCAAAGCTAAAGAAACGAGGGGTATATCTCCGCCAATGAACACTGAGCTTGAAAGAGGGCTTAGAAGAAAAGTTTCTCCAAAGCGTATGCTTTTTATACCTATTCAATGACGTTCATAAACCACATCAAGCTACTATTACAACACTACTTTTTTTTTAAGTTTAAGATTATTGATATTCTTAGCACCCACTCAATGCTCATACATTCCTCAAAGGAGCACCTACATGGGAGGAGGCTGGTTGCAGACAGTCGCCTCATGCAATTAGGAGTCTCAAGCGCTACTGCCTTATTCACTCAACTATCAACTCATAATAGCCAAAGTTGCCAGGTACTACTACTGTGCTGTAGTTTCCAGAAATAAACCACATGGGTGGATGTTTCTTGTTAACGCCCCACCCCACCCCACCCCACCCCACCCCACCCCACCCCACCCCACTTAGGATCTACGGGAAAATCTCAGCACTAGGGTTGAATGGAAAATAAATGGATAAGCATGTTTGAAGCAGCTCAGCAAATTCCATCTGCCAGGCACGAAGGTGGAAAAATGTAGCAGTTCTGTGAAAAGCTGCACAAAGCTTCTTAGATATGCACATTTAATTAAGATGTAATGAAAGGCTGTTAATTAAGTGGCCAAGATGAATTATAAAACTTCACTTGGGATTATGTGATACCTACAAAGTAAAAAATTCTCGTTCTGTTTATACATTGTTTTTTCCTTAGAGGATTTAAAAAAGAAACACGCGCTTGTATTTACTTAACTGGGTATACTGGTAGCTATAGAGATATGAAGCTATCATCTGATCCAGTGTGTTTCTGATACCATCAGTGTTTCCTTATTACTTTTCTGTTCCCATAGCCTCATTATAAGGCACGCCCTAAACAAATCTGCCGTCACTTCTTGTTGCTATGCGAGACTTCTCATTATTTTATTTTGAATCATGCTGTGAGTCTCATGTTGTGAAAAGCCAAGGGAAAGCATCCTGGTAGATCTATTTCATTTCCATAAGATGGTAGCAAGAGTGCTGAAAGTACGTTACTTTGTTTGGACAAATGTTACCTCAGTGATTCACCATCGCTGAATAGCAACGCTACTTGGAAAACTTAAAAAACACTGAACCTGTTTCTGGGGTTGCCAATTTCAAACAGCTGAGTCTTTCAACAGTGGCTTGAACAAGGCAGAAGGTAGTAACTGATAAATGTTTAGCTCCCCCTGTTCAAAGCTTCATTCTCTGAATTTTGTGTTAATAACTTTCCAGTCAAACAAAATTTACAAAAATGTATATATTGGGTGGAAATGTTCGAAAAATGCTACATTTGTCAAAATAACATGCCAAAATGTTAGGGTAAGCTCACTGCAGAATGTATATATTGGTCAAAACTGCATGCAGAAAGTGACATATTAGAAGAAATTTACACTAAAATGCTGACAAATTTCCATGAGATTAAACATATATAGACACACACAATTTGCTCACAGAATTGAGGAGAACTAAATTTTGCAAAACAAACAAACAAATGGAGAGAAACAAAAAACCAGGGGCAGACTTTGTTATCTTTCATAACATGGAGCACTGTGCGAGGCCAAAAGTTAGCACCCCAAAATGGATCTTCTCAATTATGGGTCTTCTCAGTTTTGCACCCCTACGGCTCGGTACTTTGTACAGTGGAACCACCCGCACCACCCTAAATCTAGTGCTGCCAAAATTGACAAATGTATCCATCTGTAAACTGGCTCAAGATCACTTATGACTGGAGCAGCCTATGAACTGGGGACTTTCCGGACCACACTCTTAGCCACTGCATGAGTGTGGTCTGGAAAGTGGCAGCCTTATTTTAACAACTAGAGAAATGTTTGGCACAGAGGGAAACTCTGCTGGCTGTTCTGATTCTTCCCCCTTTTATTTAATTCATTATTTAGTTGTTGCCTGTTGGAACATTTCAAATGCCACTCGCTGGGGCTTAGAAGTTTTAGCCTCATTAACAGGTAGGGAGCAAGTCTGACTTTTCTAGATCACGAAACAGTACAAGTGTCAGAATGATTCATGTAGCAGAAATGCAGGAAAATTCCACCACACAAAGCAAGCTGGCTTGCTGCGCGTCATTTCTTCTACCACAGAGGGTTTCCCTGCATGGCTGAATACTTTCTCAGCAATCATGAAGTCCTACTTCTAAAAGCAGATGAGAATAGCGAGAGTTGGAAAACATGTACATATGCACAAATACACAAACACACAATGTTATGTGCAGTAATTTTTTGAAACAAACAAACAATGAAATTATGAATGCTTATGAACTGGTTAATGGATGTTCCGGGGGACAAGGCAGACACAAAGGTAGTACTGAAGGGAAACAATACCCAATATTAGATAGAAATGAATACCTGAAATTAATTTGTGTTTTAGTTGTGAGGAAGGGGATGTAGCCAGAGGGAAGAGAGCTTCGCAGGAGCAAAATCAGGTCTCTTTAAACCAACATCCATCAATCAGTTGCAGAATCAGCAGCCTTCTCAGGTGGGGCTACAAGGACCAGAACAGATGGCACATTCTACATAGGAGAGTGGCACTAAACCACTGAGCCTCTTGGGCTTGCCAATCAGAAGGTTGGTGGTTTGAATCTGTGCGATGGGGTGAGCTCCCATTGCTCTGTCCCAGCTCCTGCCAACCTAGCAGTTTGAAAGCATACCAGTGCAAGTAGATAAATAGGTACCACTGTGGCAGGAAGGTAAATGGCATTTCCGTGTACTCTGGTTTCCATCACGGTATTCCGTTGCACCAGAAGCTGTTTAGTCATGCTGGCCACATGACCTGGAAAGCTGTCTGTGGACAAACCTCGGCCTGAAAGCAAGATGAGGGTCACAACCCCATAGTCACTTTTAACTGGTCTTAACCGTCAAGGGGTCCTTTACCTTTTACATATGAGT
The DNA here is from genome assembly GCF_964252035.2 of Podarcis erhardii. NCBI lineage: Eukaryota > Metazoa > Chordata > Lepidosauria > Squamata > Lacertidae > Podarcis > Podarcis erhardii. The sequence goes on from NC_138508.1 coordinate 58,148,082, forward strand.
AAAGAGTGGAGGGGAATCCTTTGTGGCGCGTAAAGAGACAGCTCAGCGGGAATTAGGGCTACCATTTATTGGAAAGCAAAATTATGGCACTTGAGTGTACCTGGAGTGGGACTTGGCAAGGTCTGGGTGAAAAGGTGAGCCCAACAAGTCAAGGTGTGTATATAGTTCTAAGGCAGTATATAACATAGTTAATGATTTAGAACAGGCTTCCTCAACCTTGACCCTCCAGATGTTTTTGGCCTACAACTCCCATGATCCCTAGCTAGCAGGACCAGTGGTCAGGGATGGTGGGAATTGTAGTCTCAAAACACCTGGATGGCCGAGGTTGAGGAAGCCTGATTTAGAAGATCTTCTAGAAATCATAGAAAGACATTTTGCAGGCAAGGAGCACTGAGGCTGACAGATGAGTCCCAAGGAAAATCTGTGACTCCATGGCAGAGACTTCAAGACATATGTAAAAGACGTAACTCAAGAAAGCAAGCCATGCTACAGACTACAGGTCAAGGGACTCGATCACTGGATCCAAAGCCTTGTGGATCAGCCAAGGGAATCAGGAAAAAACACCTCTCCCTTTGCACTCTGGCCACCAGGGCTTGGGATGAAGCGGCTGATCAGAAGCTCCATTGTGCTCCACTGCTCCCCAGTTGGGGTTAGTTATGTTTTGTCAGAAGTTTGAGAACTGTAACAAATAATAACTTTGTGAAGGAAAAAATGTGGGGCGGGGAGAAAAAGAAAAGGGAAATGATTATTCATTTATGGAAAAATGATTATTCATTTTTTGCAATCTGTGGAAAGGTTAAATTCTAATATAACAGCTCAGCTTTAGAAACCTAGAGATGTGTAAAATAAAATTATTATATTTTAAAGTAAGTAACTATTCCACACTATATCTATTAAAGTCAATGGATAATGCTAGGCAGAGCTAAAACACAAGTGTTTTGACAAGCACCCAGCGCTATTAAGAAATGGGGGTTAGAATCATGACAAGAGAACTGCCGAAGAATAACATGCCAGTGGGGCTTCCTACCAAAATTATTTGTGGTTCATAATCACAAAAACATAGTGATAAAGAATAATCACTGAGAGTTTAAGCTTTGTAAAGTATATAGATAAAGAAAACCAAAGAACTAATCAAGAAATCGGCAGCTGCAAACAAACTATTGAAAATTGTGTGCTGCAGGTTGTTGGGGAGGTTTGAAGAACAGGAAGGCCAAAGAAGAATTTGACCAAAGTATTCCAATGAGGCAATCTAATCTTGAACAAAGGGAAATGTGATATCTAAAACATTACACAGTTGAAGAGAAAGCTGAAGCAATAAATACAAAGTTGATAGTAGCGAATTATTGAGATAATAAATTGTTGTGCTATGTGGTGTGTGTGTTTTTTCTTTCAGTTAATTAATTCTGGCAAGTGTAGATAACATTTCTTCCTTAAGTGCAAAACAACTTGTGCATGAAAAAACTCCCAAAGTAGAAATCCTTTGGATGCAAGAAGCACATACATAGGAAACACAGGAGAAACTTTTGGAGAATTGCATTTAAACAATCTGTATACTAGGCCTCAGCTGGTGCCAAACTAAAATTGGTCTTATAACCTCTATCCTAAAGTAACAACAAAAGATCAGGACAGTAGATATATCTTATTAAAAGGTACGATTGAATAGGAAGCGTGTGTGTGTGTGTGTGTGTGTGTGTGTGTTTAAAAGGGACACTTTTAAAAACCTAATTGGGAACAGATTTCAGCAAGATATTTAACCCATGTCTACATAGACCAGCAAACACTGGACATGGTAATAACTGAGCAGAGGTTGGATGGCCAACTGTCTTGTATGATCTAGTTGAGATTCCTGCACTGCATGGGGTTGGACTAGATGACCCTCAGGCTACCTTCTATGATTTTAATCACAAGCACATGCCTCTCAGACTGGGCCCTACAACATCAGAGGTGCAATCTGCAAGCAGACAAACCCTTTTTGGTTTGGAAATTAAAGTGCATAACGCCAAGTTTCTTGTTTGCTGAACTGAACCATCGCAAGTAGTGTGAAGCTAAAGATCTAGTTCCATTGCCTGTGTTGAGACACTCACATGAGGGTACTTCAATCTAATTCAGCCAGATAGGATTTGGAAGTGGGGTAAAATAATAAACAACCCATGATCTGGCTAGCAAGCTCATAGAAATGTTGTGCATGGGGCAAGGGTAGAGACTTAGCCAACAAAAATAATTTTTAATTTCTTCATGAGTCAGCAGTGTTAATGTTCTTTGTGCAGGTTGCTGATTCCAAATTAGCTGTTGCTGGAAAACAAGTTCACAGCATTATTACGTCTGTTTGCTCTCCCATGCCAGAGCCTGGCTCATTATAATCTCCTCGCCTCTCTCAGCCAAATCATCTGAAGTCTTTGCGCGCATACACACACACACACACACACACACACACACAGGAAACAGACAACCTTCTGCATCAGCACTATAATTTAGTAAGTTCTTTCAAAAAGAGAACTGTATCCTTTTCAAAAGAGAAAACCACAAATTAAAAAGGGGACAGAGAAGCTCAGGGAAACCCAAAAGCAATAAGTATTGTAACCCTCTTGCTCAATGACAGTACCTTCCATGCTCAGTATTCCCTTTATTGGGAAAACTTCCTAGGAAATATGGAAAATATTTGTGGAATTTGTATTGTTAAAACAGAAAGGGGTCAAACCATCTCAAGAAGTGTTAAAATTTTGGAAAGTTGGATAATAACGATAAATAAGGGGCTTGGGGTGGGACGCAGGTGGCGCTGTGGGTTAAACCACAGAGCCTAGGACTTGCTGATCAGAAGGTCGGCGGTTTGAATCCCCACGACGGGGTGAGCTCCTGTTGCTCGTTCCCTGCTCCTGCCAACCTAGCAGTTCGAAAGCACGTCAAAGTGCAAGTAGATAAATAGGTACCGCTCCGGCGGGAAGGTAAACGGCATTTCCGTGTGCTGCTCTGGTTCGCCAGAAGCGGCTTAGTCATGCTGGCCACATGACCCAGAAGCTGTACGCTGGCTCCCTTGGCCAATAAAGCAAGATGAGCGCCGCAACCCCAGAGTTGGTCATGACTGGACCTAATGGTCAGGGGTCCCTTTACCTTTACCTTTAAGGGGCTTGGGTGCACATTTTTATTTGTACAGTATTATTATTACTTTAAGGGGGGAGTCCTTGTTGGGGCTGTGGTACACTTACACTCTACCCACCTCATTGCTTTGAGATTACCCAGCTTTCCATCATGCATAGATGAGAAGGCTGTGACTCCCAATGCACAACAAGGCTTCTGTCTCACACTTTTGACAGCCCCCACCCACCTCCTGCCATTCTTCCGCTGCTTGCTTCATCCCCAAGACCCTGGGCATTTACCTGGCCACCTGTCAATCAACACCCTGGGCCAAACAATCCTTTGTCCATCTTGATCCTTCAACCTGCAAGTGATATACTCCTTTTGAATAAACTGCTGGATTGGATTCCTGGGCCATACAGTGGTACCTCGGGTTACATACGCTTCAGGTTACATACGCTTCAGGTTACAGACTCCGCTAACCCAGAAATATTGCTTCAGGTTAAGAACTTTGCTTCAGGATGAGAACAGAAATTGTGCTCCGGCAGTGCGGCGGCAGCAGGAGGCCTCATTAGCTAAAGTGGTGCTTCAGGTTAAGAACAGTTTCAGGTTAAGTACAGACCTCTGGAACGAATTAAGTACTTAATCCGAGGTACCACTGTACTGATTTCTAGGCACACTCAAGGGCTGGTTGTCTTCCATGTCGCTTAGACTGTCTGGGCTAGGATACTAATGAGTATCCTAGCCCAGACAGTCTAAGTACCTGGGAGAGCTCAAGTACCTGGGAGAGCAGGTGGGAATATGGACTGAAATTGCCAAGCCAGTGTTTGGTTTGCTGTTTCTTTAATCCCACGGAGATCACTGTGAGGAAGTAGCGGATCCCATGCCTCTTGCCCAAAGTGACACTAAGTGGGTGGCAGCAGCAGAGAGGACCAGAATGGGATCCTCTTTGCTACTGGGATTCCTTACAGGATTGGTGCTGCAGTGGGGGACACCCTTCCATTACAGGGGCTGAATATATTCCAACTGGAATAGTACTCCACAGACATGGGAGGGAATACCTAAAAGCAGGCAAAAAGCTGGTATCCACCTTGTTGTTGTTGCTGTTGTTTAGTTGTTTAGTTGTGTCCGACTCTTCATGACCCCATGGACCAGAGCACGCCAGGCACTCCTGTCTTCCACTGCCTCCCGCAGTTTGGTCAAACTCATGCTGGTAGCTTCGAGAACACTGTCCAACCATCTCAAACTCTGTTGTCCCTTTCTCCTTGTGCCCTCCATCTTTCCCAACATCAGGGTCTTTTCCAGTGAGTCTTCTCTTCTCATGAGGTGGCCAAGGGGCTTGAATAACTCAGAGAAGCTATGAGCTATGCCGTGCAGGGCCACCCAAGATGGACAGATCATAGTGGAGAGTTTTGACCAAACGTGATCCACCTGGAGCAGGAACCAGCAAGCCACTCCAGTATCCCTGCCAAGAAAACTACATGGACAAAGACAACAGGTATCCACCTCTCCTTTAATGAATGATGATGTCTGGGGGTCCACAGTTTGAGGGCAACAGAAAGACAGAGAGAGAGAGAGAGAGAGAGAGAGAGAGAGAGAGAGAGAGAGAGAGAGAGAGATGACTTTGGGCTCTCTGTAAGCACCATAGGGTGTTGGGTGCCTCTCTAGAAATCTGACATGACAGCAGTGAACTGTTGGGGTTTTTACACTGCAGCTCTCCCTGTGCTCAGCCCATTTATTTGTAAGCAAACAGAACCATTAAAAGAGGCCAATAAGCCTCCAGCAACTTCCTTCCAAAGTGAGTAAACACTGAACCCATGGGACTTTCCACAACTTGGAGAAGTGGGATGAGCAATGCAGTACTTCCCTACAGAGAGAGATTATCTGTGGAACAGAGCAGTATTCCAGGCTATAGAGGAAGAAGGAAACGCTTCAAGGTCACCAATCAAACAGCCTGGGAGAAGGGAGAACAAGTCCCACGATCAGGTTCCAACCTCAGAAGCCTTCTGTGCCTCTTGAAACAAACGTGTGCAAAACCACAACACTCTACGCCCCGGATTTAAAAGCTACATTTGCAGCCGTTCATTATGAGCAGGGATACTAAGAGTTAAGTTCACAGTTGGTGTCAGCCCCAGTTCCCTAATGGTATGTAGCCAAAGGAATTATTGAGCCAAAAGTATGCATTCATAGGCAATTTATTTCTGCTTATGCAATGTAAGAGGGATAAGCATGTGGAAAATCTAGATGCTTTGGAAGATCTTGTCCAAATTCATATGCAAAAACAGATGACATGCACAGAGCTTGCCAGCATCTCCTGTTTGACAATTGCTGAAAGTAAAAGACAAGCGCTGCGCCCCCCCCCCCCCCGGCCAACACCCATCTGCCAAACCGTGATTGGTCCCCAACAAGAGACAGAAATCTCTTTCTGAACACACCTCCCCGCCCCGCCGCCCCAGTGCAGAAAGTGGTGTTTATGCCATGCTGGCACTACAGCCCTGTCTCTAGCAATGCCACACAAAGTAATAATTATAATTATTGCCCAAGTCCTGTACACTGCATTTAGTGGCTGATGGGATGTTAGTGGCAGGCCAAGGAGGAAGCAGAAGCTGCCCTACTTACATCACCCCACAACAAGGGCAACAGTATTCGCTTGGGTAAATCTAGGTTTGCCAACCAGCCATTATTTGACAGGTCTTACGAGCAAAACTGCATTCAGGGAAGTAACCAGTATCTGGGATTAAAATGCCAGTAAACTACAGAGACAGCTCAAGAATTTGCGTATACGTGAACAGATATTTTTTTAAGTTCACTGATACTTCCTTCATTTTGCTACCTTAATCCTTAGCTTCAAAGGCCAGCCAAGAGGATGATTTGCAACATTTCCAAAAGATCCCAAGACTTTTGACAATCTTATGATGTTCCATTATTCAGGGCAGGGGAGAACCAGTGAGAAAAGCAGAACTTTAAAACAATTCCTCCTCGACAATATGCTTCTTTCGTGTTTGGTCTGAGTGAAGTTACAATGCTTAATTTGTACTTCTACATATATTGGCTGTGGATTTCTTGTGTGTTAACGTGCTACTGATTTAATCACAAGTCATTTGGCATTTATGCGGCCTTCCTATGGAATTTATTAGGTGACAGTTATTGCCCCATTTTTAGAAATCCATACTGAATATAATTTTATGACATTTCTGCATCATAATTCCTTTTATTTGGACGTTAATACTAACTATATACAATAGTAGGAGGAAGAGAGAGACTGACTGATTACTATACTTGATCCAGTGCATCACCTGGTGTGTTTTGTTATACTGAGTTTCACACAGACACAGACTTTATATAATTTTCATCTCGACTCATTATGTTTCTGCAAATTTCTCCCCTAACCTTCTAGGTGTTCTTGGTGAAACTAGCTCCACGTAAGGTCCTAGGAGAGCAGCAGATGAGTATTTTTAATATCAAAAGTTGGCAACCCTATGAAGACCCCCAAAATCCATAAAATGTTAAGCCATAATAAATTTGTTAGTGCCAGATGAATTTTAGTTGCTTGCGCTCAAGAGGATAGAATTGTACACAAAAGAAAGACCTTGTATACGTTCCAGTGACTGTGTGGAGACTGGGGATAGGACCAGGGAACATGGCTCTGTTTCCTTTTCCATGTATTCCGTATACCAGCCTTTCCCAACCTAGCGCCTTTCAGATGTTTTGGACTACAACTCCCATCAGCCTCAGCTAGCATAGAGTTTTGGAAGCTGTAATCCAAAACACTCTGGAGGACACCAGATCAGGAAACACTGTAATATTTGTGTGGGGGTGGAAAACATCTGAGGAGCCCTTCTGTTTTCCATGGAAATAAAAGACTTTACAAAAAGATCAGCTGTAAGGGAAACCCAAATAGATGTATCTTTAAAAAAAAAAAAAACACACACACACACTTTTTTTAAAAAAAAAGGATTGCAAGGCAGATTATTTCAACAACTGTTTATTTAAATATTAAATAAAACACAACTAATCATTTTGGTGTACATCTCTTTAACATAAGAAACAAAATGATCTCATCATGATAAAAAATAAAACTATACATCTTAATTAAACCAATCACATAGTGTATTTAAATAATCTATTGCATTGCAGTCTGCAAAACAGTACTGTCAAGAACACTACAAGGGGGCGGGAAAGGAGACACAAACCCTGAAATGTTGAAAATGACCTTTTTCTACTTCAGAATAGTTTCAAAGCATTTTCTATAGCAATTGGGGGGGGGGCTCAAGAAGTAAAGTGCTTGTCATTGCTTAGAACAAAAAGTTGTTTTTTGTGGCCTCTTGATCTATGGTAGAAAATAAAGTAAAAAGACAGAAATGGTTGGGGTGGGGAATGCAGTTCATAAAAGAACATGTTGCTACCGTTTTACGAAAATGAAGGCAACGTTGCTGCTTTGTGACGGATCTTGCTCCCACTCCTTGTAGCCACTCCTACAAACCACCACACGCCTTGCAAGTTAGCATGAGTCTGGTATTTTCTCTGCCGAAAGGCACCAGTCAGAGAGAAGGTTGTACGGAGTTATTTCCCTTCACCTTGGAGATTCCAGAACACAAAGCAGCAGCAGCAAACTGAAGACACGTCAATATAGATACTGTACACAGATAAAGAGGTTGAAAACCACAGGTAGATTTATACAACTTTATCTCCCTCCTCACTACCACCACAGACAGTCAGTCTTTGGCTTATTTATTTAAAAAAATAGCTTTTTTTCCTTTTTCTTTTTTTACATATATAACACTGCAGGTTGCAAGAAGCAGTAGTAATAACTTGAAGGCACCCCTGTGTTACATTTAGAGATGGGTCCTTAAAAGTGTTAGACAGAATGAAGCTGTTTTTAGACATTTGAATGGTAATTTTGGCCAAGCTTGCTCACCTGCTACTGAAAATTGATCTCCCACACTCTTTACCCCACCAACTATGTATTAGGTCAAAGGAAGACCCGCTGTGGTCTCCCTGCTCCCTGTGACATCCATTGCCAGGCTTCCACTGGTATCAACAAAAGCCATTCTCTGGTCAGAGGAAGCAAATGCCAGGGAACTCCAAAAAGCTTATTTCAAAAGCCAAGTAGTGTATATTGTCTTCTGAGTCCTATATGTGTGCACGCACACACACAGAATATTAAAACCGCAAATAAAAATGCCTAAAATAAAAACAACAACCCTCTCGTCTATTAGTATACAAAACAACAAAACCCAGAAGTTGTGCTGTTCATCTCACTTAAACTAGTTTGTTCAAAAAACGACTGTTTACGAAGAGTATCAAGTTGTGCTATCCTATTTCCTTTTGACTGTCAGTATAATTGTCACAACCTTTTGAATATTGCACGTTTCCCCAACGAGACGGTTCAGTTTGGACCCTGATAATGAAATGCATAAAAATCTTATTAGCAGCGGCATTAGTTGTGTGCAGCACTGAGAGACATCCCATAGGCAACCTCAAAGCATTTGATAGTGCTTTTCAAGGGGTGGCAGAGGTAAGGGAGGTAAAAGAAGAATTTAAAAAGAAAGCCTTCCCATCCAAGCACCTCTTAGCAATTCTGCTCCCATCACCTCTGCGGTATTCCATGGGCATCTCCTCATTGATGCACAGACATTTTCCTACTGTTGAACCTCACCACCACCGGAAGAGAGAAAGGCAGGAACACAATTTGTAGTCTGGTAACAGAACCGCCAGAGGACAAATTAATTGCTTCTAATGAATACAAACTACCCTTAGCTGCTACAAGTGAGAGACTAAGCAGAAAAGTTCACAGTTTCCTCTTAAGGTATAAACCTTTGAGTAAGGGAGAATATAAAGTAAAGAGAGGTATTGGTTCCTTTAACAAGAGTATAAAAACAAATAATGCGTAATAATTTTGTCATTATTCCCCTATCAACGATTAATGTGACACAAAAGCATCTGTGTTTATGTTTGTGGGTGGCGTTTTTTTCTTGCTTGTCGTCTTTAAGAAAAGAGGTAATTATCGTCTTCACAAATCCATAAACAAATATTGTGAATAGGGTGGCTCTGGTCCCTTCTTTGAAAAGCCTTCCCCTGCTACACCACAACCATTGACAGCCGTCAAAGTCTTGCATAACAGCAGAGCTGTATTGGCCTGACTTTAATACAGTACCAGAAAAGTGTTCTCCTGTGCCCTCCCCACCCCACCCCCACTTCCCTGTCATTCTTTTCTTCCAAAAACAAAAAAGTGTTTTTTTCTCTCCTTTCAGTTTCTGGTTACATTTGTTCAGTGCAAGTACAGTTGAAGCCAAAAGACGCAAGTATTGCTTTTTTCTTTTAGTTCTATAAAGTTCGGGGCTTTACTAAGCCAAATGGCCTCTTCACATATTTCAAACAGGTTATTGCTTCTGAGTTTTTACTGTTGCAAAAAAATAATAAAAATCACCCATCTGCAGATCGTAGCGAGAGCAGCACACTCTTCCAAAAGAGAGATGTGTGAATCACAAGAACTGGAGAGCAGGAAGGGGGGAGGGGAATCTTATTTGACTAAGACGAACTTCCCCATCTGGGTGGATGTAAGGTCCTCCATTTCAAAGTCCCCATGCTGCAAAGTAACTGCATCATAGCTCGGAGGTTGCACAGCAAAGCCATTCTGCTGAGAAAACATGGAGGCGATGGGGGAGACATTGCTACTGATGTGCAGGTGGGTGTCTAGGAGGTGAGCAGCTGAAGTTACTGGAGAAACACTGACTCCAAACAGGTGAGGCTGGAGAAACTGGGTGTTGCGGAAGGCAAACTCTAATGAGTTCTCGCTCTGCAGTTCGGAAAGGGGGAAGGAACTGGATGCTTTGCTTCCTGTAGTGTCAGGCATGAGGATGGTGTGCGACTGGGACACCTGAGAAGGTTGGTGACAGGCTGGCTGGTGATGTTGTAACTGGAGCATTCTGGATACAAGAAAGAAGAGAGTGGAGAAGTTATCCATTTTTAATATGCTTCCTTGGGGTTGTTCTCACATTACAGCCTCTGTCCCTCACACCTTGGCATTAGAAGCATTTGTCTTTGCAAGTCATGACAGCGGATTTGGTGGGGGGGAAACATTCTTCTGCATGACTAAGCCATTGGTACAGAGTCTCCCTTGTGGGTTGCGGCCCTACACAGACATTCCATCTCTATGTGTGTGGTGGGAAATGGGGATCTTGCCAGCTTAGCCCATCCCATCCTCCGTGGTGTGCTTGCCTCACCCAAAATGCTGTTTGCAAGTTTAGCTATGTGTGTACAACCCAGCATGCACAGATCCTACCCACACCACCCGGAGATCTGAAAATCAAGAGGCACAGTTCAGTGTGGTCTGAGCTTATGTGGATACTAGGCTCTACATAGCCCCTGTACATAAGAGGATGACCTGGGGTGGGGCTGGTGTGATTTGCATCCCCACTATGCACACAGTTTGGATGTCTGCGCAGGACTCTGTGTGATGCAGAAGCAATGTAAGATGCTAAAAAGAATCCTTCCATGCCTGAAAATACTAAGAACGAATCTTATGACAACAGCTGGAATTCCTCCCACCCCCAATAACAATAATAATAAGCCCATTGAAAGCAGTGGGCTTCAGTTAGCCCTGGCTAACCTAAGCCCACCCATTTATGTTTAAACCTGAGCAACCCATTTAAGCAACCCATTTATGTTTAAACCTGAGCACCCTATATTGCAAACTGATGCTTTAAGTGGAGCTAGCGATGCTAGCATCAGATCACACATCATGTCCCAAAAGCGATGTGGAAAATAAACAGCTCGTCTGTTTTCAATGTGAAGGCAAGGTCATGATATACTAAGCTACTGTTACAATAGCCAGTGTGCTGCTCTCTCACCTCTGCTGCTGAAGCACCTCTTCAAGGAGGTTCCTGCTCTCTCTGCTGCTTACGCCACTGCCACCATTTCCCCCGCTGCTGTATACGCAGGCACTCTGCTGAGAATGCTGGAAAGGACTCGTGCCGTTCCGTGCTACCCGAGCAGATGAGGACTGGCACACCTGGCGAGCGAGCCCTTTGATTTTATTCAGTCCCAGAAAACCTTTGGCTCTAGCATTCTTCCGTAGCTGCTGTCTAAACGCCTTCAAGCCTATAAAGCAAAGAAGAAGAAGGAGAGTTATAAATCTACCAGCATGACATGTTGACATTGTCTTTGGACACACACATTACTTGCAGCTACTACAGACCTGCTGCAGCTCATTTCCCCACCAATCAGGAACCTCGTACAAGAGCCACAGAAGACAAATAGAACCCAATTTTATCTGCCAAGCAGCTCCTCTTTTCCCAACTTCCATATCTTATAAACTGCACTGTTGCATTTTCAGGTTATTTCATGGGATGAGCAAATAAAATGTGTGCAGATGGTCTGTGCTAATCTTATGATGAAAGCAGGAGTCTGGCATATTGATTACAGAACTACAAAAAGTGAATACTTGATGTATCTACTGTGTGTGCTTATGGACTGGTATTGCTTACATAGCAAGGAAATAATTACCTTGAGTTAGTGAGGTATCAGATGCCCTCCTTCCTTCCTGGAAGCTGACCGGCAACAGAGAAGCACCACCCAGACAGCCCTGAGCCTGCAATACTGGTGTGTCCGAATGGGAAGTCGGAAATGATGATGTAACTCTGGCTGTCGCTGGGTGACCAAGCATCATCTGATCTTCCAAACAGTTGCTCAAAGCCACAGAGCCATCATTTGCTGATGAAGTGAGGCAGCTGTCAGAACTGGTTCCTTCCGTAGGGCTTGCGGAAGAGGAAATGACTATACCTACAAAAAGAAGCAGATGGGTTGGAAGAGACCGCCTGCAAAATGGATACAGGAAGTTAAAGAAGAGTGTTGGAAATAAGATTAATCTCCCCACCCAAAGAAAATCTACCATTAACCGAAGCCTCAGACCACAATGCAAACAAGTATAAAACTCACAAGGCTTTGTACGTGGCAGGCCTGCCATCCCAGTTATAGCAGCAATGTAGTCTTGTAGGGTGATTTTATTGCTAAAGCAAGTAATAATACAATAGGGGATCCTTGCTCTATCAAGTGCAGCTGCAATAGTTATCTTGGTTTTAGGGCTTACATGGCCTTTCCCAGGGGACAGGATGAAGGTACGGGAACAGTGTTGACACTATTGTGGGTTTGTGTGGTGTGTGTTTAGTAAAGGTAGCACACAAATCATGGCAGGTTCTGTTGCTTACCAGGAGGGAGAAGGATGTGCTGGGGAGGTTAACCCGCCAGTGTGCTTGCACTGCACTGACCTCCCTGCCATCTCTTCCCTCTCCTCCCTGAAAAGCAACATCAACCTACCAGCCAAGAAGCTGGCATAGCTGGCTAGAACTCCGTGTCAGAGGCAAAATATCCTGCTTCCAAAAGCCATGGAATGCAGCGAGAGATGCAAACTGTTCACTAAGCTTCAAAAACACACCCCATAGCCACTGAAGATAGGTACCAAAGAGTGAAAACACACAATTTCCAAAGAAACTAGGGTGGGGAGGGAATGGGAACAGGGAAGAATAAAAAAGTAAATAAAACAGTTAACAAAAACTATGGTCTGATGTTCAGACTTGCACTTTTAAATTAAATGGTTACATGAAGTGCTCTATTGTTTTGGGGAGCAACAGAGAACGAAGAGAGAGGGAATTTAAAGGTTTTAAGGGGGCATGGCTAGGGAAAGAGCCTGTTTTGCTTGTCTCAAGAAAAATAATCGGAAATGGCTTTATACAGAGTCAAGTAGCATTGCCTACAATGACAGGCAGCTGCTCTCCAGGATTTCAAGCACAAATCTCTCCCAGCTTTACCTGCAGACTTCCAGGATTGAACCAACAGCTCTGCTGCTGAGTTATTATATATTCTCAATGGTGCTCATACCACCATCTTCCAACTATGGGAATCCCAGCTATGGGGCTCATATTTTGACAAAATGTTGACAAACACCACAGCTACAATGCTTAAAAAAGGAAATTCTCTCTACAAAGATGATCATGCTTGGATAAATGTCGTTCAGATTTCCAATAACCATTACATGTTTATTGTGCACTGGAAGGAAAAGCCCCATTCTGGAATAGGCCTGTGAGAGTTACTTGGCTGTTTGGCTCCAAAGCCAATTTTTTTTAATAGCCTACTGTGAATAAATGCACTAAACAGAGGCACAAAAAAACTTTGGTGTCTGTCAACATGTTGTTTAAAGCACAAAAAGGAAACACTCTTCTACCCTCTATGTATATCCTGCGGTCTGCCCTTCTTGCAAACACTTACATGGTGGAGAACACTGATAAAAATGAGTTGTCACTTCAGCCAGCGTGTGCCTTCGGCTTGTGTTGATGGGGAGGCGAATGGGGTTGAAGGCTTTAATTTCCTCCTCCAGCTCTTTGTCTTGCCTGACCTCCTCACTGATGGTGGTTTCCAGGAGGCTGTTTGGAGAGATTGAGCGATTCCGAAAAAGACTGTTGAAGTTCGGGTCCACGGGAAAGAACATAGGCTGAAAGGTCAAAAAATACAGGAAGTGATAGAGTGCCCTTGTTTGGTTCTTCCCCACATTCCTCTCCCCAACGATCCCTTCATTATCATAGCTGCTTGGGTACCCTGTGTATTATGCCTCTATGATATCCTTCAAGGGATTTTTTATTCAGTTTTATGAATTTAACGTGGGAGTGCAAAACAAATAAAAAGATGGGTGGGGTGGCTATTTAAATGCATCCTAGACCTTTTTGCCCCCAGGTCTCTCTCTCTCTCTCTCTCTCTCTCTCTCTCACACACACACACACACACACACAGGCATGCACACTTCCTTCAATCAAACATGAAGTGAGGACGCTAGCAGCACCAACCTGTAATGGGTTGTTTATGTCACAATCCATTTCTGCCTGCAAGGGCGACTGAATCAGATTCTGGGGCTGCTGGTAGAACAGAGATGATCTCAAGGTCTCGCTGGCAAGGCTGTCCTGAGGCAACTGAAGCCAAAGAAGGATTGAGAGAACAGTCATTACCAACCGCTCTTGTAACTAGAACAAATACATTAAGCTTGAAAGGCTGCACGGGTATGGATCAATATGAAAGGATGAATTAATTTGCTCTTCAATAAATACATATCCATACAGAGTTCCAAGTAATACAGAGGCTAGGACATTGCACAGGATGCAGCTCCCGTCTGCTTAATGCTTCACAGACAGAGATTTCCTGCAGCCTATAGTTTTTACACTTGTATAATTCATTCTACATCCTCCTGAGTGCTTGCAGAATTTTGGTTTTAAACCTGAAGCAAGCCACGTTTCCTGTCAACACTGAGGACGGGTACAAGAGACCTCCTCCCCACCCGCTTCCTATCCCCTGCTGAAAAATGTCCTTTGATCTCAGGCATAAAAAGAAACGTGAGGAAAATGCCACTCTTGGTCACACAAAATATAAGCTACTGCCCCAGAAGCAGAATATGCAGCAGAATATATACTTCTTAAAAGGACAGAGAGGAACTGGTGTGACCTTATGAAGGACAGCGCATCATCTTACCTCAATGTTGCTGAAGTCTGAGCTCCTTGGCCTTTGCTGACGGCTGCTTACTGGGCGATTTGACAACTGATTGCTTCGGTACTCCTTGAGACGCTCCAGGAGAAGGTAATAAATTGCAGCGAAGTGATTGTAGCTGCTGTTTTGTAGAGACTAGAGGAGACAGGAGAGAGAAAGGCAGCTGTTAATAGATTGCTTGGTTCAAAAGGGGAGTGCCACCTCTTCGCTAAAGGTCAGAAGGTCAAGACGTGTTTACTTGGAAGAATGAGCCCCCGAAATCAAGAGGGATTCTACAAAATGATGCATTTAAAATAGAGGGGTTGGGATGTGTGCATTATCAGAAGCAACGCAAGCCCATTCTCAGAAGACAAAAAACCTTGGTCATGTGTGCTTTCAAGTTACGTCTCATATGTCCCATATTTCCCTCTTATCAGCGAGGTATGTCTGCAGCCTAATAATTCAGTCTCGTGCCTATAGTGCCATATTTGAGAAGCACCCTGCCTGGTTTCCAGATAACGTGGAAGAAATTCTACCAAGCAACACACCACTTTTTAGCACCACCACAACATGGGGCACCATTTTCAAAATTTGAAATCTAAATGGGAAACATATTCCTATAGAGCACAATGTCTATTCCAATATTTTATAAGGGACAAGGGCTTCTCAGATGCCAAACATGTAGCTAAGGGCTCACCTCAACTGTTCTCTGCCTATCAATCCCAAGAGTATGCATGATCCCAAGGACTTGTTCATTGTAGTCACCCAGGTTAGAGTTGTAGTTATGCATGGAGAATGACAGAGACTGCTGCTGCTGAAGGGAAGGGTCTGCCTGCATCCACTTGTGCTGCTTTATTTGGGCAATTGTGATGCGTTTTGTGGGATCTACAACCAGCATTCGTCGAATCAGCGTTTCACAGTCTGTTGAAAGACAAGACACAAAACCGAAACATGAATATAGATATTAAGAGGCAAGACACATCACTGAAAGCTAAACTAGTGGCACTACTTTTTATCCTTACTCATAAAAGAGCACCAAACAACTGTCTGATAACCTAAGGTAAATCTATCTTCATGGCTATTTTGCAATTGTATCACATACCACTCAAAAGAGTTTAAGCTGTTTTTGAGTCTATATGCTGAAAAAGATGAAAAATTAACTTGTTCTTTTTTCCACAGCATGAGCAAGATGTAAGTTATTGGGGAACTGTAGCAAACTGTCGATATTTCAGTCTTTGACAGAATGTCCTAGTTTTAATGACTGAATGAATTTAAAATAATTTTTAATATGCCCCTTTTCATTAAATAAAATATAAGCCACTACAGCCAGAGTGTCATCCTCTTCTACACAGATTTGCCTTTGTACATGTCAAAGAAAATCTACCTGGGAAATGTATGTTTTCACTATCAACATAGATCTAAAGGGTTCATCTAAACACCAAAAACAGGATTATGCAAGACAAAAGCTTTTATCTGGAAAATATGGTTCAAAACCTAAAAATCTGACAAATAACTAGAAAACAGGAAAGGAATTGTGGATTTCTAATGCCAGAAAGATTGGTAAACACACCTTGTGACATGAAGTAGGGAATGCGGAATCGTCCTTCAAGCACCCTTTGTCTTAAAGATGGCAGATTGGGTCCATCAAATGGCAGAGAGCCACAGACAAGGACATAAAGCACAACGCCAAGGCTCTGCCAAGAAATAAAAACAGTGCAATACATGAATGCCTGAAATGCAGTCAGCGAAGTTTGTCAAGCATCACCATCTTGGAAAATTAATACACAACCAGAAATCTAATACAGAATGCAATACCTACCCATATATCAAGATGCGGACCTTCATATTCCTTTCCTTCAAAGACTTCAGGGGCTGCATAAGGTGGGCTCCCACACCACGTAGAGAGAGGCTCTCCAGATTTGTAGAAGTTTCCAAACCCAAAGTCTGTAGAGGAAGATGAATGAAATATTGCTTTATATTTTTTTAAATACACTTGTAATTAAAGCAAGCAGGGGCACTGCAAGGGACTTCTATGTATTTGTTTTGTTTTTGTATTTCAATATTGGATTTTATTCTTTTATTTATTGTGAGCTGTTCAGAGAAAGTATGTCACTGAGCAGCTTATATAAATCAAGTAAATAAATAAATTGCACCTATACGTCTTTGCTAAGTATTATATATAATCCATTCAGCAGGTTCATAAACATAGAATTTCAAAGGTTCAGTCTATTGCAGCATCACACAAAGAAGTTGTTCATACAAGGATTTCATGAAGCCCTACTAAGTTTTTTAGTGACATCATCTGTGCAACCATTCTCACCTGCAAGCTTGATGTTCATGTTAGAGTCTAACAACAGGTTCTCCGTTTTGAGATCTCTGTGCACTATATGATGACTGTGGCAATATTCTACAGCTGAAAGGATCTGCCAGAACTTCTTCCGTGCTTCACTCTCACTCAGGTGACCATGGGAAGTCAAGTGATCTGCCAAAGACAATGACAAAAGGGTCAAATACTAAATGCCACAGACAAACTTCTCCTTTGACCCCCAACTAGACTTTCCTCCTTCAGTGTTGTGACCTTTACTTTGGATATCTAAGCATTAGGATCGAAATCCTCAGCTTCTGTACCCTCATAAAACAACATGCCCACAAAGAAATTCCCATTATTTGGACTTCAGCTAATTAAGGAATTCATTTATATCAGGCTTTGCAGCCTAGACCAGACAAATACTTGTCTGTTCAAAGCACAGTTATCTGAAGTAGAGTGTAACCCATATAATCCTATGTCTGTAGAAGTCTACAGATAAACAAAGCCCACATTTATCCGAATGCTAAGATGTATGCTCCTCACCCAACATTCAAGTTACTAAGGAAGTGTCTACTGCTATGCTTTGATAAGAACTTACCAAACATTTCTCCATTTTTTGCAAATTCAGTTACAATGTAAAGCATATCTTTTGTCTCCATAACCTAATAAGGGTATAGAGGGAGAGGAGAAAGAGAGAAGGGGGGAAAAAAACCAGAATGCATTAAAGATACAGGCCTTTGAAATATTTAATATACTTTGAATATCAAATGCATTTGCTCCACAGAAAAGAGCTAAACGAAAAGACCAGGCTTCCCTGCATGAACCTAATATTGTTTCCATACAGAGATACTTCAATAGCATCCACCTCTTCCTTCAATGTCCATAATTTATTACATTAACGTATATTAACTACACAGGCGTATCATGTTATTTAAGGACCGTTGCGAGGACTCATGATCTCACTGTTAGGAAGCAGGTGACCGACACATTCAGAAGGTGGAACAGAAAGCAAACAAGAACTATCCAAGCGCCCCATTCACACTTGGTATTGTGTAGGTTTATTCACTCAGTAAGTTACTAGACGTGCCTGTCTATCCATAACAGCTTCCTCTGTGTGCACAGCTATTTCTCAACATCCATCAAAACTGAAGTGTGAATGGCAATTTCAGTATCAATTTATTTCTAAAAGGCATTACCGCCTGCAAAATAAGTTTAAAATGACCTAAAGCATTTTTTAAAATATGGTTCAAATTCTTTCAAAAAAATAAATTTAACACGTTGCTCCCCGAGACTGCCTCTCCTGCTTTACAGCATCAAATGATAAATATAAAACATCCGTCAAAGACAGCTCTCCCAAACAGAACTGTACTTTCTGGTTCAGTAAATTCTGGCTTACAAAAAAAGGATTAAGAACCACAAAACAGCATCAGTGTCTTTTCAGAAACTATATTTTTTAAGATTCTGCAATGAGGTTTGACTATCAAAGGCAGAGAAAGGCGCTCTCATCCCACATATAAACATAATGAAAAATATAAATTTTAAATATATATACACAGAAAGAAGTGACAGGAAAGAGTAAGACATTTAAAATGTTCTGGGAAAGAGGCCAATTGGATTAAAATTAGACAGTGCTGTTGAAACTAAGTCAACACTATCCTTCCACCCCCAAACTGGCATTTCACCTAATTCCTGCAGCTCAGACTCCTCCACCAAAGGGGTGCATCAAAAAAAGAACACAGAAAAGACGTGTAGGTAGAAATACTATCCTCTCCTCCTCACAAAAACAGCTTCTAAAAACACTTTTCTGGTTCAGCTGAGTAGCCTATTTCAGCAATGTGAGGATTTAAACAATATTCAATGCCTGAAATATTATTTTGACCTGGACTATTTTATAGAAAGGAAATAAAAATTATCTGTCAGGTAGGTAGAGTGATGACAAATAGACCTAAATATGTGTTACAGCAGTTCATATTGGAGCCATATATGTGTACTTTAAAAATAATACTGCCACCAAAACAAGTTTCTCACTGGCTCTGCTTTTCATATTTGCGAAGCTTATCCTTGCTCATCTTCCCAAAGATATTTTCTAGGCATCTTATATTATGGCAATTGTTACTGTACACTGAACTTAAGAGCAGCTATATTCTTAAGCCACGTTTAACATTTTCTTCTTCCTTAGACAAAAAGTCACTCATCACCTTCCTCTTAAATCCATAAGGTGCTCTTTAAGATGATTAAGAGGAACTTCCACCAAACACTAATTAGATAAGATGTTTAGCATTTGTAAATTCAATTCTGCTCACCAGATGCAGAGTACATCAGTTTTTGTTCTTTTTTTAAGGAATGCATGTGCTGAAAATACAACTGAGCTAGAACAAATTGCATAGTATTTCACTGTGGCTTTTGAAGTTCCTAAAACCAAGATTTTAAGAAAACTTCCTGACCCTAAACACATTTACTCAGACAAAGCGCAATTTCAACTGGTAATTCAAATAATCAGCACTGTAAGTAGAGGTTTGATTGTGGTTTTGAAAATTCTATAAGCAGAGAAGTATTTTCATCGTGTAAAAGCACAAGGGGATTTTAGTTATGTATGCCTACCCAGCACACCTAGCACATCAAATGATTTACAGTCACATTTGAACAATTTATAACTGTTTGAATTGATTTTGAAAACAAAATAACAACCTTCCTAAATATTTAGATATGAAATACTTTGTCACTCTGTTCCAGCACTGTTTAGAAAAGTAATGTTAATTCATTTCCTGTTGGAAGCATGTGCATTTTAAGATCATTAGCAGCCAAAGCCATAAGGATAAGTCTAATAGCCAGGTAGTGATCAGAACTTATCTCTTACCTGATACAGCTTGATAATGTGGGGGTGGTTCAAAAGCTTCATAATCTGAACCTCTCGATAGATTTTCTCCAAATTGCTTGAATCTAACCGTGTTTTGTCAATAATTTTTATTGCAACCTATAGTTTCAAGAAAACAAACCCAGAACACTTGTAAAATATGGTTTTATACTACTGCACAACATACAAGTACAAATAAAAAAATGTTTTGAAAAACGAATCATATTTGAGAAAGTTAGGGGATCAACAAATGCAATAATAACACAAAGACTCGTTCATTGACTATCCATTTCATTGGAACCAACAGGACTTGTAAACAGGTAAAAGTGAATGCAGCACGATTGTAAACATGTTTACTTAGAAGTGTCACTAAATTCAACTTACTTACTCCTTCAACTATGCTTAAAGACTGCTACACTTAGAAATCAAAGTGCCAGTCACTGAATTTAACTAAAATGGCAATCACCCCCGATGTTCCATGTTTTATAATATATTGTCTAGTCCAGATTCAAGAAAATAGATCATAGGTTGACTTAGAAATTCAGCATATATAATTAAACTCTCTCTCTATCTCTCTCTCTCTATATAAAACAATTTCGAAGCTTTCAGTGTTTTGATCCAAATCACATATCCCACTAAAGTTCTAGAAAGGTAATGTAAGCTGGAGTTGCACTACACAGCTTATTTCAAAAACTGACAACTACCTAGGAATAGCAACTAAGACACCATGTCTTCAGTTTGTTTTAACTATGTCAACAAAAATAGTGAAGAGAGCACTAATCACCAATACTTCCAAATTAATTTTGAAGTGATTTCAATGTGCAAATTGAACTGCTGCTATTTTAACTACATTCTATTATACAGTCTACTCCAGGGAGTTTCTCTTAATGTACCTAGTTTAGTCCTTATCTGTGGAAACAGAAAGCCCCACAGAGGAATACTACCAGCTCTTTACAGTTCATTTTCTATACAGATCAAGGCAGCAAACATCAACACACCCACCTGCGTTTTGGTGACTCTGTGTCTGGCCAGTTTTACTACAGCAAAATTGCCTTTTCCCAAGGTCCTCTCAATATCATAGAATCCGACCCGAAGAGGCCTTTGCTGGCTGTGGCTTGAGGTGGGGACAGTTGTATAATCTGACATGATCACCATGGTTTGATTTTGGTGAGTGACAAATGCTATTTAGAAATGTCTACATAAGCCTTCCTCTTCCGAGACTGGAATCTGCACCTGCAAGACGACAAATAAAGTTCCAGTGAATTTTTCAGTGAATTATAATATACATATATAAAATCTGTCCCACTGAGGCTCTACCAAATTGCCTCAAACTTCAGAAGTTAGTCCTGAGGACTTTTCAACTTGGAGTAAGCGCAACTGACTCTTTCAAAGCTTGCCTAAGATGACTACACAATAAAGGCAATGAAATGTACTTTTGCAGCTTAAAAAATTAGCAATAAGTAGCAGAAAAGTGCTGGGCAAATTCTGTCTAGGATGAGGGAAGAAACCCGTTCCAGGATCATCTGAAAAAGTAACTTCTGCGCCCGATCCATTCAAGTTTCACTAACAATGAATGGGACGGGAACTGGGGGGCGTTAAGACGAGCGCCGCGCAAATCCCCTACGGCTTGGCGAGTCTTGCAGCTTGGGAACGTCGCCTGGACTATTCACAAGACGACCGTCATCTATACTATATACCTATATACGAATATACAGAAACGCTCCACTAAAAGGCTACCATGGGGCTGCAGCAAGGGCTTCCCTCAAAGCAGCCGCCGTCCCGGGAGGCAGAGAGAGACTCGGCTTCCCAGACTGTGGGGAGCCCGGGAATGCCCCCGAGGACGGAGCATAAAAGCCACGCGGCGGAGGCGCCGCGGGAAATTCCCCTCGGAAAACTTGCGCCCCGAGTCAGCGCAGCGCCGGCTGCGAGCGTCTCCCCGCGCGCCTCGCTCTCCGACTCTACCTTGCGCTAGGCGGGCTGGCTGGCGGGCTGACTGCTGCCGCCGTCGCCGCCTCCTGCTCCGCGCCCGCCTGCCTGCCTGCCTGCCTGCCAGGCTCCCAGGCTGCTGCTGCTGCTGCTCTCCCTGCCGCCCTCGCGCTCTGTGTGTGCCGGAGCCAGAGGAGCACGCGGGAAGCCCTCCCTCCGCCCCCTCCGAAAACCGAGACAGGCCCATTGACGTCACTTTGACGCCAGAGCGACGCGCGATCAAGCGCGAGGCTGAATGAGAAGGGAGAGAGAGACATCCAGCCGTTGCCAAGAGACGGGCGGCTCTGACGCGCGCCCAGATGGGCCCGTCGCCCTGGAGATCGGGAAGGTGGGGTGACGTTAGCGCCGAGGGAAAGGGGGAGGGAGGGAGCGAGAGGAGGAGGAGGAGGAGGGACGGCCCTCCCCGCTCGAACCGCACCACGTGACCGTTTGTTATCATTGCAGGGGTCGCCCCCTGTCGGAGCCGCAGCGCCTCCAATTAACCCGTCCGGCGCCGGAACTCAGCCTAGGTCCGTTCTCTCTTTCCCCCCCTTTCCTTTGTTAACCCCTTGTGCCCCGGAGCCCAGTGTGAGATTGGGCGCGTGGAACCCTACGGACTCTACTGCGTGAGAATGTAAGAGACCGTGTGCAAAGGGCGACCGGAGAGCGGGGCTGCTTGGCAGTTAACGGTCGCACGTGCACCGCCTCACCCGAGACCCCGATTAACCCCGTAGGCGCCAGTGGGGCGGATTTAACCTCTTGGCCGACGCAGCAAAGCGAGGCGGGCAGGCAGGGCGGTGTCGCCCCATCCATGTGCCCCGAAATAGGATTAGGCAGCTTCACGCACCGGCACCCGAGGCAGGGATTAAACCTGGCCGCGGCTCTGAGAGGCTAGGCTGGCAGGAATGGCCTCTCCTCGGGGGCAGCCAGGGGCAGCTCGGCTCAGCTCCTCGCCCGCCCCGGGGGGGGGGTGAGGCCTGTGGGGGGCGGTCGCCGTTTGAGGGGGGAGGCGCCTGTTGAAAGTTGGCTTTGAACCCCCCTCGAAAGGGGTCCGGGCTCTCGGGCATATACGATTTATTTTTTGTTTTGATTTTTGGAACCACGTGCCAAGGGATTTGGAAGCCGCGTGTGTCAAGTGACCCTCGGGGCGCTTGAAATCGGACCACAGAGACCTCGGCTTCCAAAAGCGCCCAAGAAGATGTGTTTTCCCCTCCTCGCATCTCCCGATAAGGGATGGAGAACAAGGAGCCGAGAGATGGTCGAGGATCCCTCACGCCCACAACTCCGCGAAGATGGGACCGGCGGCCACCAAATTTAAAACAACAAACCACCCCCGCCCCGAAACAGTTAAAGGTGCCTTGTAGATCCAGTGCTTCATTTTTTATGTGCTGCGTGCACAAATCATAAACGGGCTGCAAGCAAAATCCCCGGCGTGACCTTGACAGTTTGTCCTGCCTGGATTCAGTTTGCGTGGGTCACCTTGCCCCAACTCCTATAATGCCATTTAAATTGGCCGAGAGCTCGTGCAATGTGGCAGCGGGCCAGGAGTCCAAAGGCTGGTTTCAATTGCCCGGAGTGGAGAAGAATGCAGCAAAACCTCCGAATGAGAGTGGAGAATCACCCCAGCCCAAAATTTAGCCATCAGCAACGTCATTTTGGGGTGAGGTGATGCAGAAGCTGTGGCTTGGTAGAGAATTCTGTATACTTAATGTATATATATATATACATATGTAGTCAACTCAGTTTCATGGTTTATGGCATGTGCTCCCTCTATGCAGCTCTAGCCAATTTATACATTTTTCATTTCATTTGGGGGTTTCCCCCCTCCCTTTGAATTATTAGCATAATCACAACTATATTTAAAAAAAAACACACAGAAGGAACATAACAAAAATCAGGGAAATTTTGAGACTGAGACAAATTGATATACAAATGTTATATAAAAATTATTATGGTGTTTAAAACAACAACAACAACCAACTACAACATCACGAGCATATCCTGGACATATTTTTTCTTAGAGAGAAGGAGAGGTCAATATCTCATTGCTTAGCAGTAAAATTTAGGTAGGAATTCTGTACACATTTACTCCATGGAAATAAAAATTAAAAAATCATTTGTACCCACTGCATGGTTCCTACACAGCTGTCTTCCAGTGAGCCAAAAGTTAAAATTAGGTTGCAAGGACAAGAGTGTAGGTGTGACAGAAACAAGACATGGCCTTAGCAGAATAGACATCTGGGAGTTTTGAGTGTTTGGGCTGCTAGACACAAACTTGATCAATGACCTTGGACTTTACTTGACCTATCTTTGTGATGGAGGTAATGAGATGTACCTGTTCAGTGATGATCAGTTAGTGTCTGAACAGTGCTCAAAGAACCTCATGTGAAATAACAGGTGAATATTCCTGATTATTAGGAAACAAAACTCACTGTTCTCATTGAAGCACTTGAAACCTAACAAAACAACATGTACAAGCACAGTGGCTGCAAATGAACAATTCCCTAGAAGTGATTACAAGTGAGATACATTGTGACAGGCTATGTTTCATCCCCTTGAAACACTGGCAAGAGACTGTCCTAAACAAAGTTACACCTGGAAAAAGGCAGGAGTTTACTGTAGTCATAAAATAAACGGATTTGTCACCCAGGAATGGATGATATTGAGCAGCTCAGCATAACTGGTAAAATGATCTATTATGGCACATTACACAGGAGTGACGCCCATTGGAGTCTTAGGTTTATCCTGGGGACCCTTGTATCTTTCTAGAATTAATTCCTTCAAGTGGGGCTTGCAACACAATGTTACAGTGTGGAATGTTGCTGTCTAGTGTTTCCATTGCATCCCAATTCCATACCTTCCCCCGATTTCCCCCGCCCTGCAACCAGCTTGCACTTCGTGCCCACTGAGCTTGCTCAGTCTTCAATGGGAAACTTTGTGTGGTGTTATATATGGAGGAACACACTTGTGCTCAACTCCAGCTACATTAAATTATTTCATTGCTTAATTGAGGTCTATGGGAAGCTCTCACTTTCTGATCCTCACAACATAAATAAATAGCTCTTGGGTGAACCAGGACCTATTCAGACAACGAAATGATTATTATGTATACATCATATGTGTATATGTGTGTGTTTATCCATCCTCCTGTTCCAACCACTCCATTCAGCCACTGTTCTGTCCTTCTCTCCCACCCAGTTAGAGTTTGTTTACTCTCAGTCTCTCAGTATTCTATACTGAATTATTATGGTTGGGGTAGGACCTTGAGGTTTACCCCCTGCAACTTTTTGCAATTCTGCATATCTCAGGGTTCTCCAGGGTCTGCTGGTACTTGTCTCTTGTGTGCTAGTACTGCACAAGCAACAGGAAGTCTCAGGTTGGTATGAGTATACAGGTGATGGTTGTACTGTTCAGGGATCACTTCCCTTTTTGCTCCTATGCCTGTTCACCAAACTTTATTCCACTTCCCCTCCCCTTTTGCATCAGCTTCTAGTCATGAGTGGAGACTGTGTTTGGTTCCCAGTTATACATTCTGATATATCCAGACCTCGGTGTCTGTCACATCTGTGGTTCATGTTAGATGAGTCTGGAGGTAGCACACATGTTAGGGCTTGATTGACACAGGTCAGGTTTCACCCATTCTTCTCATCTAAAACCTCCCAGGGTTTATGATATCCTTGTGATGTTTGCAATGCCATTTACATCAACATTGATTCTTTTAATAAAGAAGTTCCCACACTTTTCTGTCTGCCAGTTCCAGTTAAATATTAATACGATGTTTTCAAGTAGTTTGGTGATAGAAGTTTTGAAAGTTAAGACACATTCTCCTTCTCCTTCCCCTGCCTCTCTGTTTTTAAAATGCCTTGTAGATCTGCTGTACCACTTTAAAATCTGTGTAGGAATGAGTCAGCATGACTTCCCCCCAACATTGCAGTTTGCAGAGTTTCTCAGTGTATGCTTTATCGCTCTCACCAGTTCAGCATAGAATCAGTCCACAAAGTTGCCCTTGTGCAGACCCCTGGGTATGCATTCTGACAATGTGTGTGCATAAAGTTCCTACACAAATGGGCTTGCCTGTTCAATGAAAGGGGCAGCTTTGTGTTCATAGACTGTTTAGCTTGCACATTGTATGGACAAATTAACCTCCGACTGGGAATGGCTGAATTGCTACAACAGGAAGATATGAAACTGCAGGAAAGGGAGTTTGTAGACTCAAAACAAATAGGGGTGGTTTTTTGGTGGAATTAATGAAGTGAAATAAAGATTGAGCCATTCTATAATCACAATATTCTTGCAGCCAAATAACTGGCTGGCCAGTTCCATATGATCTCTGAAACTCAGTCCATGCCTGCTCCCAACCAATGCCCCTTATCCTTTTCTGCCCATTAGGGTTGGTAGGTCACAACACTGTGATGTTATAAAAAGCCACAGCCATCAGAATTCCCCGAACATGGTCTAGACTTTAGACTTTGCAACTCTATACATATTGGCTCCCTCTCTTGTTTGCCCATGTCCAGCCAAAATGGCATCATTTCTCTAGGCCAGACCTTTACCCCAGTTCTGCTTCCTTTGCTCCCCCTTTCGTCATATTCACAGTCCTGTGCATGCCGGTCACATGCATGCTGACTGAATGCATTGCGGGGAGGGGAGGACTGCCCCCACTGGTCACGTCTCCCTGCTCCCCCACCTCTGCATGTTCAGCAGAAGCATGAAAGGGATTCACAATTCCAAATCAAGCATGCAGGATCAGAGGAGTTCACCCATCACAGGAGAAAAGGTAATAGAATGTGCAGGTGCTCCAGCTGGAGCATAGACAGACAGGGACACCTGAAGATCTCCCCTAGGGCCCTGGAAGAACTGGCTTCAAGACTCTGAAGTACTAAACTTACTTGTGACTGACTTACATGTAAGTTACATGACCTGACATACTGCACTCCTATATTTACTCAGATGTAAGTCCTATTGAAGAGGGAGTTGGGCTACTTCTAAGCAAATATGTATAGGATTGCAATGTTTCTTTCCTTTTCATTTTGAGTTTTATTTATACCAAGGAAAGCTTTTTATTCTTTAGAAAACTGCAGAACCAAACCATATTTATCTCTGCATAAATCTTATTTTCATACTTATAAAGTAACAAGACAACATTTAGAAAACAAAATGAAAACTTTGATTTAGGAGTTTTTGGAAAAGTTCATATAGTTTACTTTCAAAGATAATGCCTACAAGAGGCCTCCTTGTAGCTCCCCTTTGTAAAAGTTCTCCTTGGGACATTGTCACCATCATCCTGTAATTAATATAATACAACATAATAGCAACATAATTTATGGTGTTTTTAATAATTATGTGGTTTGGGGAAATAATGATTAAGGATTCATTTTTCTGTCAGAAAGGTACCAATTAGTTTACTTTGTGTGTTCCAATGCAAGTATTTTTTTACTGCCAAACCAGTACTGCCAAAGAAGTTATAACTGAACACTTGGTAGCTTGTCTGTGTCTGTCTAGCGGTCATCCTCCATCTTTTCTTCTGAATCAGTTTCTACTCTTCCCTCTGGCTCTTCTTCGCCCTTTCTCTGTAGTTCCTCTGAGACCTCTTCTTGATCCATGGCAACAGAGAAGAAGGTGCTTGCATTTGCAGTTGGTGACCCAAGCTCCAGTTCCTTTTGCTCCCAATGAATGAGAGCATGGCCACATTGGATGTGAAAGGCAGCTCCCTTTCTGGATAAACATACTGCCAGCTGTGCCAAACGCTTGGATGAGACACTTGGGTTGATCAAGCCAAATGGGAGATTACCACTAAATGACCTAAAGACTAGGTCAGTGTGTCCAAGCCCCAAATCCTTTGCAGTCTTAATCACATTTGTCCCATTGTCTACTACTATACACCCCACCCCTGGCCCAAGAGGTATGAGCTTCTTTTCTGGAAGAAACAAACTGGTCTCTTGAGTTTGCAAAAAAAAAATTAAATGCCCCTAAGCATAGGGAGTTGTTTGGGCTTTCTTAGAGTAACTGATGACTCCTGGTCTGAGCAAATGTCATGACTTCAAACAATGCAGTCATTAATGTAGAGGTCACCCTGGGATTGGATGAACTAGAAGGAAGCACCAAATAGCACACAGCTAGGGCTACAGGAGGTTGGAGGGAGCTCCATTGGTGGGATTTCTTCATGCTCCACAATGAATGCTTCCTCCTTCAGGTGACTGCTGCAGAAACTGCACATCCAGTGCCTACTGTGGCATTTCTATGTCAGACTGGAAAAACATGTGGGTGCTCCTCAAAGAGATATTGAGAATTTTTCTCATCAACCTGCTCAACTGCCTCCTTGACACAGAAATTGTCATGGCACCAGCGAGTCTTACTGTTGGGACGGAATACCCTCTTCCTGTTTCTTGGCAGCCATCCTGAAGATCAAACTATGATGGTGGTGAACTCTTGTTAGTTTCCATGTGTCCACCCTATTTACATGCAAAACAATGGAATGTGGGATTCTTTACACACCATGGAACCACAAAATGCTGCTCCCCTCCCCACAAGGGAAGAAGGGGTGAGTGAAGGTCTGCCTCAGGAGGGTGGGGGGAAATAGAGATCTACGTCAAGATTAGTTTTCCCTGTGGATCTTGCCACCTGAGGCACCAGTCACCTCACCTTGCCTCATGGGTGGGCCAGCCCTGCCTTAAGTTTTACACAGCAGCAGCAGGAAAACATCTCTCAGCAGCTGGCAGCCTCCATTATTTCAAATGCACACACCCTGCCCAAATGCCCCTGGAATGATGCTAGGCCAGGATGTAGACTTGCTCCAGGGGCCTTCTGGGAGAAGAGGTGTTCCACTACTGCAACAGGCAACAGCATAATTTAAAGTAAATGAAATTGGAGGGGGGCGCCTGCTGGTGGTAAAGGTACACATACACTTACACAAGACCTTTGAAAAATTTCACTCTCCCCTCAAAAATTTCAGAACTCCACCCCCTTTTATGCTTATTAAAGAGGTTGCTAAAATATAAACGAGCATTTTATAACACATCCCAATTTCCTGCCAAAAACCACATGGGAACACCATATAAATGGTGGGCAGAAGTTGCAAAAACAGAAACAGTGACAAACTCCCACCCCCAGGACAAAAATCCCCTACATTTGGAAATAATCCAAGGTGAATGCTGCAGAAATAATTTCAAAAGCAGGTCACACCAAGAAGCTGGAAGAAAGCTTTGAATCATGTTTCATTTTGCCTTGTCTTGGGAGAAAACCATTTCCTTACAGGTTTACTTATGCTAAGTGGGTAAAGGTAAAGGTAAAGGTACCCCTGCCCGTACAGGCCAGTCTTGCCAGACTCTAGGGTTGTGCGCTCATCTCACTCTATAGGCCAGGAGCCAGCGCTGTCCGCAGACACTTCCGGGTCACGTGGCCAGCGTGACAAGCTGCATCTGGCAAGCCAGCACAGCACACGGAACGCCGTTTACTTTCCTGCTGGTATGCGGTCCCTATTTATCTACTTGCACCCGGGGGTGCTTTCGAACTGCTAGGTTGGCAGGCGCTGGGACCGAACGACGGGAGCGCACCCCGCCGCGGGGATTCGAACCGCCGACCATATGATCGGCAAGTCCTAGGTGCTGAGGTTTTACCCACAGTGCCACCCACGTGCTAAGTGGGTATCCCATGTTAAAAATGTATTATCTGTGATTATACCTTTTTAAAATAAATGGTGTCCTCACTGCTCCTGCAGTATGACAATGCAGTGCTGGAAATGGTGGAGCACTGTGAGAGTAATAGTAACCAAAACAAAATTAAAAAGAAAAACAGCTTATGGAAATTGCAGTGTTGAACAAGATGACTAAACACGCCAATTAGTAACTGCCATAATTCATCATTCCACTTGGCTGCATCAGTGGGGGACAGCAGAGCCATCTCCTCTGGTGCCATGGAGAGGCCACTTGCCTTCTTCCCTTCCTGAACTGTTTACATTCAAACTGGTCACCATGAGACTAATTATATAACTTTAAGAATTGGTGCCTGAGTTTCATTGTTTTCCCCTTTCCTCCCCATCCTTCTTCCTTTCGTCTTGTGTCTATTGGATTCATAGATTGTAAGACACTGGGTACAGATCACTGTCTGTGGTTTTTTTTGTTTTTTAAAAAATAGTATATACAGCACCTACCAAACTCTAGATGCTTTATAATGATGCTAATGAAAAGTGATAGTTCACTGGAGGTGGTTTCTTCTTCAATCTGGGCTTCACCTGCTTATGAAATGGAAACTTCAGTGTTGAAAACGAAAAGGCAGCCAAAATTCAGCGCACTATTAATCTTTTCCTGACCAAAATGAACAATTTCCCCTCCCTTCACTGAAGTTCGGCCACAAACTGCTTTGTTTTCTGAGCATTGGAACATTCTGAGCCTCTGCACCAGCTTCCCCACTTACTATCAGAGCATTCACTGCCAAATACAAAATACAATATATATTAGGCTGTATCTAATGTCCTCTGCTAGCGCAAGGGTTCTTGCGTTAGCAGTCCGGTTAGTTTTAGTATTCTGCAACAGTGAAATCCAGGGCAACAGCCGCGTTAGCAAAAACTCATTACACAATAGTTTGTGCAACAAAGTTACCAGCAACCTACTTAAGCATTTTCTCATGCAAATATTAGTTCTGCTGGCACTAAACATTTTGCCAGCGCAACAAGCATACCCCTAAGTGACCCATTTTTTCTACACAGTTTTTCATATAGTGTTGCATGGTTGTGCAGCAATACAGAAACCCAAACACAACAACCGTGATTTGATTTAAATAGCTAAACATCTTTATTTAGGTCAGGAAGAGTTAACTGATATCATTGTTTATTTTATTCTGTTCACCATCAGTTCTTGGTAGAGATAGCAAGGAAAAAAACCTTCGCCAATATTCAGCTCTCTGTGGTTACAGGCAACGAGGCTTATTCTTACAAGGCTGCTTCCATACTCTTACTCCATTTCTGTGTGGTGTTTAGCATTTGTTTAAAAAAAATAAAATTACTGAATCAGTTTCAAGCCTGATGTATAGCGATGCACAAAGGAGAGTCATTCGTTGGGAGAGCCAAAGCATCTGTCTGTCTCAAGAGAGGCTAATTGGGAGCTCAATGATAATTGATGGACAGATCTCCACAATGTACTGCCCTTTGGCCCTTACCACACCAGTTTCAGCCTTTTGCAACAGGAATGGATGGGGGAGGCACTGGGCATTTGCACTGATTACAGATTTTTCAAGCCATTGATAGGGTGGGTGGGGAGAGAGACCAAACCTGCACAAAGGAAAAAGAAGAGGACATTAGTATGAGAAGAAAGGAAGTGATGAGAAGGCAGGAAGAGACAAGTGGATCTTGACACGAATAAGGAGGGCAATGTTAGGTCAAATGGCAAAAGCACAGAGATTTCATTCAAGGTAATTTACTTTTAAAACTGTTAAAATAAAAATGTAAGGTAGAAAAAATACTGAGCACCAACCAGGACTGATTCTCAAAGCACAAGCATGGAAAGAATGGTCCCTGATCCTGTATATAAGCCTAGCTTTGTGAGAAAGAATTTGTCAGTATCCATCTGTAATAATGTTATCAGCCCTCAAGCAGAAAAAAAGGAGAAGAAATAGACTGAGTTTTCAACTAGTATAATTATAGCGCAATCCTGTACAGGAGTTTTGCTAGTGAAGGATGTCATCATCATCATCATCATAATCATCATCATACCCCGCCCATCTGACTGGGTTGCCCCAGCCACTCTGGGTGGCTTCCAGCATATACAGAAACATAATAAGACATCAAATATTCAAAACTTCCCTTTACAGGACTGTCTTCAGATGTATTCTAAAGGTCGTATAGTTACAGGTAGGGAATGATGAAATATTTTCACACAAATGCTTACAGGTTTGAATTCATCTTACCAAAGAGAGAAATGCAGAGTTTAGGTACCATCACGCTAATTTAGAAACCCTCAAACCCTCAAAAACGCTCAAGATATGAGTCACCGCTCTACAAATTGCTGATTGACAATGAGCTGGATTTTTGTTTGGTAAGTAGGTGGTCCCCTGTAGATGCTTTGAAGAAGGAGATTACATACTGGCAAAGGCATTACTAAAGACACGCATTGTCAGCAACACTCTGCTAGCAACTAAAGAGAACTTCAAAGAGGAGGCTTGTGCCAGGATGATGCAAAGCGTTAAGAATTCATGACATCAGTGCTGGAATGGAGTAGAGGTTTCACACTAAATTCCTGTACATATTTGCTTGTGGCTACTTCCAAGTAGGTGTACTTGGCCTTGTGGCCTTCATCAATTCCCTAGAATCTAGGGCCTAGATCAAGCTCAACTGGACATCAATAACACCTACTCAAACCACTTATATTTTGCTGGTAATGTGCTAAACTACAGATAGCAACAACACTTGAAAAGTAAAGTGTTGAAAAAACTAAAAGATGCCAGTAGCTGGCATGAAATTTGAAACGTGTGTGGCCATTTCCATATACGGTAAGTCCTTGAAAAGCGTGCCAATTACCATGATCAATAATTTGAAACTGGAAGTGACAGAAAAGCTATATTCACAAGCATATAATTGCTGGGTGCACTTCTAAATTTCCATGCAATTTTTTGTAAAGTGCAGGTGAATGTGGCTGGGGAAGTAAGATATCACTGTACCTCAAGCCTGATTACGCCACAGCCAACTAAAACCCTAAAACTTCCTCCTAAGAAAAACTCTGGCATTGTATTATGACTAGTGATCTCAGGAAGGGCTGTCCCCATCTGCTGGCTGGTACAGAGTCTATGCTTTGCTGATAGCCCATATGCCTGCCTTTGTTCTCTGCTAGTGGCCCATCTTTTTGAAGATCTGAGTCCAGTTATTAAGAGACTGACTTCCACTTTAGTTCTCCAAGCATTGGTTAAATTCTAACACTTACGAAATCCAGGAATTATGGGTGTCTGGAACTCATTACCCCTGGCACCCACCAACTTGAAACAATATCATTACTATATTAACATGACATATCCACAACTAAGCTGGGAAAAATGTGTGAGATGAAGTTGATAAGGCTGCACTTCTGTTCACACTCCCTTGGGGGTAAGACCTACTGAACTCAATGGGACTTACTTCTGAGACGACACAAGTAGGATTGTGCTGTAAGAAATGTAGACTGTAATAGGAGTATGCGAGCTTTCAAGTTTACAGAACACCTTTGAGAAGGACACAGAACCCCCTAGGCATGACGTCAGTCACAGCAACAAACCAGTGTGATTTTCCATGAGTTCAATGTGACGACTAAAGCTGTGATGTGTTTTGGTCTCTGTGGTCATTTAGCAGGCAATTAGGGCCTGATTCAACTCTTTGACCTTAGTAACAAGACCTCCGCTAATCTTGGCATTGGTTAGACATTTCTTAAAGCCCTTGTGGTGGTGGTCTTGCTGATGTAGTTCGCATACAGTCTACAGGGAGACTGCTCTGCTTATCTTACATATTTAGCATTTGTACAAACCATGAGAATACTGGGCAAGGTATAAAATTGGTTAGCTCTTCCTATTCCCTTGTATCTACATATCCCACCAAATTTAAGCAACATTTAATTAATTTATATGAGTGCATCATGTACCAATAAAATTACTGCCAATGTTGGGTTTTTCCATATTAATTAGGCTTTTCTGGCATTATGCATAAGACATTAAAAAGATGGTACTGTTGTATACTGAGTCCTAAATCACTTACTGAAATATTCCCCTGACATCACCCTCTTGCTCATAAGATTTTTTTAAAAAAAAACAAAGAAACCCTGAAATACTTTTTTTGATAACTTACAGTTGTACGATGCCGCATCCTGCAGGGAAAACTAGATTTATCCACATATCATCAGAGGGAGGAACACAAAGCCTTAAGAACTGAGTAACTGAATTACTAAAGCCGGTTTCCTTTCATAAATCAGGTGTATTGCTTCCACTGTAGGAATGCATAAGGGTGGGCTCAGTCGTGTGTAGAACACTGAACAGAAGGGAGGTTGCCGAAAAAACTGTTGCAACACACATTGCTGGCTTTCCCTGGCAATATGTATTCCATTCATTTCTCATCTTTTTCTGCTTTCCTATAATTGTTATCCTCTCTGATGCATCATAAACTGCCCTCTCTTACGTCAGATGCACTGTTGTAATCCCCGCCCGCCTCTGCCCTTCTCTGTCAGGAAAACTCTAATCCTCCTCTTACTGGAGGATACTGGAGCTACATCACTGACATTTTCAATTGTACTCACCAGAAAAATCAAAAAGCAGGAAGAGGGGGGAAATAAAGAGTGGGGTTATATAAAATCAGCCAAGGTAACAGTTACAGTCGCCAGGGTAGAAAATTGTGATTTAAAAAAACAACAACATAAAACAAGACATACGATCAGTGCTTACTTAAAGGTCAAATGTATTTTGCACACTCCATTCACAAATTCCTTGAGGATTAACTATATCTGCAGAACACGAGGAGCTCAGCAGAATTTCTGAATGCCATTTAATCATACCTCAATATGGTATTGCCAACTGGCGGCCTGTGGGTGTAGGAAGAGGATGCAGCCCTTTAAACAGCATGTGTCTGCAATGATGTTTAGACAACAATTCTGCAGGGCCCAGATTGCCCCATACACAGCCAGATCCCCCAACAGCACAACCCTTTACACCAGAGGTAGCCAGTGTGGTCCCTCCAGATCTTGCTGGACTACAACTCCCACCACCCCGACCAGAGGCCAATGTGGCACCCCATTTATAGAAGAGCCTTCCCAGGAAAGCTTGCCTGGTGACAGGAGTTCAGTCAAGCCTTTAAAATAACTAACCTGAGCCTCTCGGGATTCTTCTTTTTTAATCTGTGTTTTTAATATGGAGGAGTGTCAGGTTCCATTCTGTTGGATTTGTGTAGCTCCCCACTCCTTTTTTAATGGTTTCACATTTTACTTTGCAGTCTCTGTTTATGTGCGGTTCTGGGGAAGCAGTGTTTGCTGCTCAGCGCAGCCGCTGCCCAGACCAGGGGCCATTTTTCCTTCATGCGCAGCTTTGGGTGGGACCCTCAGCGCCTCCTCCTCCTCCTCCTCCTCCTCCTCCAGCCACAGTAGCCTTGGCAGCAAAGGCCCCTTTGAATGGGCTAATCCGGGGACATTGTGTGCAGGGTTGCAGTGCTATAAATTAAAGGCCACATCCGGGGGTCCTTGCTCTTAGGGGTTCATTGTGGGATTAACCACCCACCCAGTCTGTATGTTTCCTACCCAAAGGCAAGCGGGCAGGGCAGTGTGAGGAATTTGCTATGGTATATTCAGTCACCATATTCAGGGCCAGGGAAGAATTTCTCCTGCAAACAAGTTGGCTGGTCTGCAGGCTTTTGCCCATCTCATAGCATTGGGTTGGATATTTATGTGATCAGGTACCCTGTTAAAGGGGTCCAGGAATGTGTGTCTTTGTCCAAAAATCCATACACAGGTCAATGGGGTCAATAGCACCCTTCCCAATGGTGGCCCTGGTGGGATCGTACCACCTGGTGCATGTTAGGGGGTGGATCCCCTCCCCCAGTCAAAGTCAACCCAACCCTGCTTATCAACCAGCAGATGAGTTGCTTGATACCAGATACATCCCTAATACCTTGGGCAAAATCTACTTACATCTGTAATCAATCAAAGTTGTGGCCTATTTCAGCCCAATACCAATGTCCTGTGTCTATTTCTATGCCTGGGCTCTCACCACAGCGGCTGCAGGCACCATGCGCCTGGGAACGAAATTGCATTGTATTTTTTACTTATCTACTGTAAGCCATCCTGCGAACATTTATGTTACGGGATGGCATACAAAAGTTATAAATAAATCCATAAAGTGTTTTACCTGCTTTGAGCCCACAGGACAGAATTGCCACAAATCCAAATGCATGAAATACGGCTTTCAGGATATTCTGGCGGCTTCCATGCTTCGAGTGGCTTCCGTCTTGGCCTCTCTGCGGAATCCTCAAGCCTCTGCAGCTGCTGTGCCATTCATTAGCGGATGGAGCTGAGATAATTGCTGCACTCCTGCGCCAGAAATAATGCCAGCCTGTCCACTTCAAATCCCACTTTTCCATTTCAAGTAGCAAGGCCAGTTTGCCTCTCCTTCACAGCTTTCGCATATTTTGCACACACAGCTGGTGCTTAGCCACCGCATTTGAACAAGGAGCAGGATTTGTTCTGTAATTCTTAAGATGAAAATGTTTATAATTTACATTATTATTTTTTTAAAAAAATCAGGGCAGTGCTTGGAAGTGCTTGTTCTGTAAGCCCCTGTCTGCAATGGCAGACCTTGGGGGGGGTCTCAAATTTCTCTGGCACCCTGTGCAGCTCCAAAATCCGGGTCCCCCCACCTCTCACCTTCTGTTCTACATCATAGTTGCAGAGCCCCTGAGGCTCTGTGCCCAGTGTGACTGAATCGGTGGTGCTCCCCTAAATCCAACACTGCTTTATCCAATGCACATGGTTTCCATTTGTGGTCTGTATTGCTTAGGCTGATGAATGAGGATCATTTAATAACTGATCCTCATCACAGGATATTTCACTTAAAATGCACAGACCCTGTATTTTATGACCGTCAATTGCAGAGGTGACTTTTTCTCTAGGATTCTGTAGATGTTCGCTCAATGAGCACTGATAGCCAGAAGGTGTGGTTTAGATAAGCATTGGTTGCTTTTGATGACTGATGGCTACTAGCTACTGCCCAGGAGAACGAGTTCAGCAGCAGTAGCCAGCAAAGGAGACAGAAGTTGGATTTTTATTTTGTATTTTTTACAGCTGGCTGGGGTATACTGATAGTATGCTGTTTACTTTTGGGTGAACGTGTGTTGCTTTTAAAGACTAGGCTTGTCTCCTTGGGTGTGTCTGCCCTCTCTCAATGTGTAGTAATCAACAGATAATACAAAACAGTATTCTAATAGCATTAGTGAAGATGTACATGGTATCTTAAAAGACTCAGCCTCTATGATACACAGTATTGTAAAATTAAACCTATCAAACAGCAGATACAGCTTTTCAAAACACCCGCTCTTGCATAAACCTTTGGCCAAAATAGGACATTTTGATCCTGCATACGCCCTCTGAGATCTTGTGATGTGCATCTTTAGAGGTTTCCTATATAGATGAACAAGTTCCCACTCTGGAAGAATGGCAGATGAAGATGACAGACTACATGGGACTCGCAGAGATGACGGGCAGAATCCGAGACCAGGAGAAAGAGACAGTGGAAGAAGATTGGAACAAATTTAAGGACTGTCTTAATAAATATTATAAGATTAAAGAATGTTAGATTGACATGGACTTAGAAACATTGTGGTTTTCAGAGATATTAGAGTAAGAAAAGGAATGGAATTAGCAAAAAAAAAAAACTTTTAGGAAATAAGGGAATGGATTTGCTGATGGGATAAGGAAACTAGAATACAAAACAGTGAGGTATGAGGAAGTCGGGGAAATTAGGTTGAGAAAGTAAGTTTCGAAATTATACTTGTTGTTTTTTGTTTGTGTTGTTTTTGTTGTAGTTGTTTTGTATTTGTATGTTTTTATTGGAAAATTTAATAAATATTATTTTTAAAATATATATATAGATGAACAAGTGGTCCTGGGACACCCATCATCTCTGCATCTTGGTTGTTAGCCTCAGATAAAGATGTGACACCTGTAAAACCGTTCAGCAGCATCTTGATTCCCAGGCTTTGAAGAAGTACATTTAGAGCGCCTGGGTTTCCTTAGCAGTAGTTGTGGTGAGAATGGCAGGCTGGACTGCTCACCCACTGGGTAAGATTTTCTGCTCAGTGAACACCGCTAAGCTTCAACTTAATTGATTTCAGGCAAAAACAAAATGTATTTATTTGCACATGAAGATCTTTAAGGAAAGGAGGGAGGACCCGCAATGCTACAACAGTTGTCTTTTCCTCCATTCTCTCACCAGCCCAGGAGACTCTGCTGAAAGGGGGGGGGGGGGAGCCTTAAATTGGCTAAGCATGACTCTATAGCAAATTTCCCCCTTGCCACCTCAGCAGAAGGCCACAGCATTACAATTTAAGCTGTTAGGAAAACCTGACAAAAGGCAGCACTTGACTTACTGGGGAAGCAGAAGGGGAACATCTCCCCATTTCTTTGTGTTGGCTGCTAAGCTACTGTTTTTAACAGGCTTCAGAAGGAGGGGTGTGATGGGGGTGAGAGGATTTCATGAAGGGCTCCCTACCTCTTTGCCTATAATTTGAGCATGAAGAGGCAGGAAAGAAGCACGTCGCTCGCTTTTTGCTCTCCCACTTTGTTCATACAGTAGGGCAAAGAGAGGGAGGTGGAGGAAGTCACATTTTGCCTGAATTTGATACCAAGTCCGCTGAAGCCTAGGAGAAGCTAATTCAATCCTTCATTGTTGATGACTGTGTCCACCCCCACCCCCAATTTGTCTCAGAAACTCCATACTGCAAGAGTCCATTTTTAAAAATTGTGTTTTTTTGAGAAGTTGAAATAAATAATAATAATTGTGGGGTACTGCTTTACTGTCCATGTATCAGCTATAGGCCAATAATATACAATTTGAATTATTTCGACCATCTATTCCTAGCTGACCTCATTTTATTATAGCACTGCTTGATCTCACAAGACTTGTTGAAGGCCCTTAAGTATAGATACCGGCAGCAACTGTTTAAGGCGTGTCCAATACGTGTGTGACTGAGCGTGTGTGCAACCCTGCCAAACCCAGAAGTGACCTGAAAACATCTTAAAAAGGGTCAGGGCACAGTGGGGCGGTGTGTTAGCAGGCTTTTTCAATGGTGTTTCAAATATACGTGATTTCACTTAAACGTGTGGTGCCTTGGAACGTAACCCCCGCAAAAAATATCAAGTTGCCTGTAGAAGCAACAAAACCAAGCAACGGGCTGTTTTAGAAGCTGGTAGCTAGGGTTATGTCTATACCAGTTCATTATTATTACATGTAAGAGCATCATTTCCTCCCCCATTTATATACAGAACTGCCATTGCCTACTATCCTGTCTCCCCTATTCTTTCCCTATTCAGTGTGAATTAAAAGTATGAGCTCTTTGGGAGTCCGGGTATATCTCTGTCCTGAGCCCCTGGGAGAGAGAAGTCTACAAATCTGAATGAACAACTTTGGCATTCCATCTTTCAAACCTGTGTGCAGAATCTGATTTTCAACACAGCTGCATAGTTAACAACACCCACTGACAGAGGTCTCTTTCCCACACATCTCCCCCCTATTTAATTTAATATACTCTCCTCTTTCCCAAACAGCCCCTTTCCAGTTAGAAATAAAGTGCATGTGCGGCCATTTATGGAAGAAGGAAGTGTACGTTCACCGTAGGCAGGGTACAGCAACAAGCTGTTCAGGCTCAGTATGACGAGAACTTCCTAGATCGGTAATCAGCTGTGCCCCTGCATGCTGAACTAGCTACTAGCAACTCTAAAGCACTGCTGGAAACGAGAGCAATATCAGACCTTGTCGTCATGCTGCAGCAAGGTCAATCGGGGACACATAAGATCATAGCTGAAGGTGGGGAAACATAGCTGTTCACAGATTGTTCCCTTACAACCTGTCAAGTACTCCAGGGATTGAAAGGGGAACCTCGTGGTCTGTGGCTAATACAGAAACAGCACATGCTCAGAGCCACCTTCACTCACAGAAAGGAACTGGTGTGTGCGCAACACTGGTCCCTCTGACGGGACGGCAGAATGAAGCCTCTGAATTACTTAGGGACGGTGGGCCATCTTTTCCAGGCCAAGGGCATGCCATTTCCTTCAAACTTCCTGGGGCCACACAACAGCGGTGGGCAGGGCTGGAAGCCCTAGTGAATGGAGAAACAAATGTCAGTTGACTCACACACCCCTCTCAGGGAAGCAAGAAGCAGGATCAGAGTTCAATGACACATTCTAGTCAAGTGAAATCACTCAAGGAGGGCACAAGACAGGGCTAGTGAGGGACATGGGCAAAGCCAAGGGGGGCAGGGGGGCAGCTGCCCCCCAAAATCAGTAAAAATCAATACAAAACTGAGGTTCTGCCCCCCCCAACATCCTGGCTACTCCCATATTGAGAGATGTGACGTAGGGAGGAGTGTGGCCTGGGAAGAGTCCCGAGGCCCAGAGAGAGGTGGCTGCAGGGTCACATTCAGTCCCTGTGCCTGAACTTCTTGATCAACACTTCTGCTGCTGTGGCAGCTGAGGCTCTAGCATATGCCCCATATCCAGCCAGGCTTCAGAAGCCCTCCAGAGTAAATAAACCATACCCCAGGACTTGTTTCTATTTGGGATCCAGCAGGCCACAAGTTCGGGTTTGGCCACCAATGACACAAATGGCCACGGAAATATTCTCCTCCCTGTGTCCTCATAGTTATGTGTTTTATAATGTAGCACTCTATATCATTTTAAGCATTCTCCAAAGAAATGAGCAACAAGAAACTTATCAAAAAGAGGATGAACATATGCAATCATTCCTGATAAGCAGCAGAGGTGGATTTCAGGCAGCGCAACTGGTTCTGCTACACTGGGTGCTGAGCTGAGGGGGCTCTGCAGAGTGTTGCAACTCAGATGTAGTGAATTGAGCAGAACAGAGGGTGAGAAGTGGGGAGCAAGTCGAATTTTGGCCATGCACAGGGCGCCACTAAAATCTGAAAGATCAAAGTCTGCCCCTGTAAACAGTGGTTCACACCCAAGAACATAATAAATGCCCTGCTATGTGGATCAGAGCAAAAAGCCCATCTAGTCCAGCATCCAATTTTTTTTTCTGTGACCAGCCAGATGCCTATGGGAAGCCCACAAGCAAGTTCTTATTCCCTTCACCTCCCATGCCTTTCAAAACTTTCCTGTCCAGGCACCACGTCATCCAGCACAGTGTTAGTGCATACATTCGTAGAAAAGGTGACGCTGTCCCAATGCACGGCTTGCTCATCTAACTATGCTCTTAAGGCCCCCAAGTTCCACACTAGCTTCCCTAAACAAGACCTGTTGCTTCAAAGCCTTCCTCTGTGTGGCAACTAACTTCCTTTCTTTCCTAGGACCTTGCCATCCTGGTGTTGATTTCTGTTATGATGCCAAATGAACAGCGGTCCAGTGAACTGAATGAACCGAAAAAGTATTCAGAGAACACACGTGATACTGGTAAA
This sequence comes from Podarcis erhardii, assembly GCF_964252035.2. Taxonomy (NCBI): domain Eukaryota; kingdom Metazoa; phylum Chordata; class Lepidosauria; order Squamata; family Lacertidae; genus Podarcis; species Podarcis erhardii. The sequence continues at coordinate 58,188,909 of NC_138508.1, forward strand.
TATCCCTATGGGAAAAAGTTGCAGCATTTCAGACTAGAGAAAAGGGCAAGGTGTCAGGGCCCAGACAGGGTCCTAGAGTCCTCCTGCATCTCTCCCAAAGCCTACTTAGTGCTTGTCCAGCTTTAGGAAGGAGTTGGGAGGGCACTGTTGTTGCTATATGTTAAATTAGTATGCCACGCTTCACCTGTAGATCTCAGTGTGGCTCTAGGACCCTGCCAGAGCCCTTACATCTCCTTCCCAAAGCCTGGCACAATGTGAAGGCTGATGGGGGGGCACCATAGCTCAGGGCACCATAGTACCAAAGTCCACTTCTACAGGTGATGAATCTTCCCCCTTTCCCATGCCTTCCCTTCGCTCAGTCTATTCCTCCAGCCACATTTCCTTGTTCCCTACTAGCATCTGGAAAGCAAAGATGTGACCAAAGTAACACACTGCAGGGAGTGTTCAGCATCCTTTTCCCATGCACTCTTTTTACACGGGGAGAGTTGCAGTGATAGGTTCCTGGAATCTGGGATTCTATACATAGGCACCACTGGAGGGGAGAAATTTATTTTGCCCATTCTGTGTCTCACCCCACACACATACAGTGCAGAAACATTTTTTTCTGGTGTCCCACACTCCTCAAATGGCACTGAGGAAAAAGCCCAATTTAATGCTCCCTCAATGTGATTAGAATTTCCCCCATATCAAATGTCATTAGTTCCTGGTTTCAGGCCTGGTTTCATGACAGCAACAGATGCCCTCTCCACATCTCTAGAAAACATATTAGAAAATATCAGCCAAAGGGGGGGGGGGAGGTTCCTTCCACAAAATCCTCAAGGTAGTTTCCATATAGCACATGTGACTCAACAAGCTGGAGAAATGATTGTCCTTAGCTCGCCTTGAAGGCATTACTTTCTATTTGGCCTCAGCCCCTGTTTTCCAATCTGAACATCTTTTGTAGCAGGAAATACTTGGGGGAGAACTGGCAAGCATGAAAAGGCTAGGTCTACGTCAGCAATGAAATAGGGGGAAAGGAAGGTGAGGAAGAGACAGAAACTACAGCTCCATAGATGCTCAAAGACAAAGATGAATTCTATCTGGGGGCTGCCATGACTGTTTATTCTGCATAGTGGCCATTTCTACCATTGTACAATATCCAAAGCTATGACAGCACACAGAGGTATCATCAGACTAAGTACTCAAGTAGGGGGGTTGTGGATCATGGGCAAATAAGCAGAAGGGAATGGGAAGGAGTTATGAGAACAACTTCAGTAGATCAAACATTTGGGAGCAGATTGGTTAACAGAGAACTCAAGTAGTGCTAATTTAGGTTGTGTCAGCCTTTGCTTGAACGCATGTCCACAGTCCTAATAAACATTAATCTTAGAGTCGGGTAGTTCTGTGTTGCTACACATGGAGGATTTTCACTGCACATTTAGCATAACTCTGAGCCAGTTCACGCAAACATTTCAAACATGCCCTGGTGATTTCTTCATGAAGTCACCACAAGTTGACCTTTTCAGTGATAACTTGCCATTAACTAGTCTTGTGAAAGTGCAAACAAGCCCTTCTTGGGGGGGGGGGAATCTGGAGAAGGTCTGCTGTAAAGGGGCCAAGTGGCTCTCTGGGAATGATTATGATAGAGAAGAACAATGTGGGTTGATGTGTTGCTAAGACAGCCTTTGCCAAACTGGTGCTGTCCAGCTGCTTTGAACAACAACTCCCATCAGCCCCAGGGCATGCAGGGAGGGAGAGGCAGAATGTGCTGGCTGGGGTCCAAAGCAGTTGTTGGACTACAACTCCCATCAACTCCAGCCAGCAGCTGCGCTAACAGTATGCATTTGGACAATCCTGCTAATTAAATGGCAAAGCACTGGCGGTAGCTCTTGGAACTTAGAGGAACTTTTGCCATGCTGACCTATGAGCAAGCAAGCCCATCTACCCCACCTTCAAAAACCATTATATCATTGGTTGGATAAGCAAATGATCGTGGCTTCAAAGGAGATCTCCACAAAGCAGCTGAAGATCCTTAATGAAGGCACTTCCCACCCACCCGCCATCTCAGTGACACTGTGAAAGATTTACTTTGACATTCCGGAGATCACAATATTATGCCAAATTATTCATAAACTTACAGCTATTAAGGAAACACAAACTCAAATGCTCTGCTTAAAGAATCAATCAAGAATACAATTTGCATGGGAAAGTGCTAGTGGGTGGCTCTAATTACAAATCCCCCAAGAAAAATTAAACCACACTTTGCTCAGTAGGGCTCTATTCATCACCCAAATGTCAGCTTCCTTAACAGAAAACAGTAAAGCAACAGGTTGGGTTTTCCTTGAAAACTGAGGACATAGTCCCACAGCTGAGATCCTATGGCTGAAGTACTATAGGATTTTGTTTTGCTTACATTTCTATATTCACAGTCCTTGTTCACCTCATGGGGAAAACAGGAGATGCAATGCAGCGATTAGGGCAGAAAATCCAAGATCACGACTTCTGCTTTCTGATTTGGAATGTGGCCCAAAGCCTGTTGCTTAATATCTCCCGCCTTCAGCTTTACGCAGGAGAATAAAAGCTACCTTGCTAAGGTGTTGCAAGGCTTAAACAATTATTGTTTGTACACAGCTTTGATTCAAACGTGCTATATGATCCAAATGCCAGCCACCTACCATGCACAAACATTTTACGCACATTCTGAAAGCTTCAGCCAAACCAGTGAAATCAAGCTGTATCTCATCCAAATGTCAAATGAATCCAAAGACTTATGCAACAATGACTCAAACATACATTTTGATTTTTAAAAGTAAGAAATAAATGGACTTTTATGAGATACGCAAAGTACAGACTGCTAAGTGCAGAACAAGATATTCGAAGGTGAACACACTGTGCCCAGAGAATAATGAAGTACACCCCTCTGCCCAATTCTCATGTAGGCTCGGGACTGCTTGGCTGGGAGTGGTAATTTCCTCTCTTTCCTAGAAAGCTTCCATGACTCCACTGGCTTTGCTAGCCTTATGCTGGGCAGAAAAAACAGTATCAAGTCCTGCTGTGGCATAAAACTGCTAGCTCTGGAATGATCAGTCCTATCTAGAGCCCAAAGCATAAGTACTGACTCAGGCTGAAGCTACATATGTCTGGCATGCCATTGTATGCCACTTCCCCCTCACAATTCCATAAACCATAGAATTGTAGAGTTGGAAGGAATCCCAGTGGTCATCTAGTCCACCCCCTGCAATGCAGAAATCTCAACTAAAGCATCCATGACAGATGGCCATCCAACCTCTGCTTAAAAACCTCCAAGGAAGGGGAACCCACCACCTCCTGAGGGAGACCGTTCCAAAGAGATTTGAGGTTCATATGCTCTACCCTGCAAGGGGGAAATTCATTGTGGTTGAGGCATTCATTGAGCAGCAAATGTCCAGGGGGGGAAGGGTTAAGTAGTCTCTTCCTTTGTACTGTACCTCTCATTATGCTTACCTCCTCCCAAGTCTGCATTTGGTTTTAAAACAAAAACATAGGGGGAGTCACATGCCTTCATGTCAATTCGACAGGCATTGCCATTCAAATGGTATGCGCCACGTCTTATGATCAATTATGCAGGGTGGGACTTACCTCACACACACACCCCAAAAATATTCAAGATGACACCCTTGAGGAGAAGGAAATAGTGCGGACAACTGCTGCAAGGGGCAGTGAAGGTGAGAGAGAAGGTGCAGAATCGATAAAGTTTTGGAGGTCTTTTGAAGAACATGTTTGCATACCCTCCAGAAGCTCCCTTTCTGTGCTGAAAATGCTTGTGTAAAAACATTTGGTGCAGACCCAATCTCAACTGCTCACTTGTAAGTTCAAAGGGTGTATAATGTGTTTGGGATTCAGCTCTCAAGAAGATTGTCCTCACAGTCAGGAATCAGTCAGACACTCTGGAATATGGCTCGGCTTTATTACTGAGAAAAAACTGAACCAGATGCCCAGCTGGGAAGTCAGAGACATGCTGAGAGAGATTTCGACAAGAATAAGAATTGGGCTCTTGCAAACCCCCTTTTATGCTTATATTTTATGTAATCATTTATTACAGTTTCTTTTGTTTGACCCCAGTTTTGCATTAAAAGTGGCAATTGGGGCATATGAGAAATGTGTGAGGAGGCTTGTGCTCCCTGAAAAGCCTTTTGCATCTGCTTTCAGGAGCCAGAAGCTGTAAGAGACATCAGGAAAAGGAGAAGTCTTGGTAAAGAACGAACAACTGACTAATCTGGCAGCCATTTCCACTCTGGAGTTATTTTCCTCTGTAATTTGCTTGTTGTCCTAAAATTTAGGAGTTGGAAAATCTGTGGACTGGAGGGAACTTATATATACTTTTCTCCCTCCCTAGCAAGTCACCTTGAGAAAATCAATGATGATTTCAAGCTACCAATGAAAACTCCGTTAATAACACAAGAGTAGTTAAAACAGCCTTCAGTGGTGCTCTCCAGATGTTTTGGACCACAATTCCCATTAGTCCAGTCAGCTTGTAAAGAAAAATGTTTTCAAAACCATTGTGAACATATGAAAAGGGGGGGCCTATTAGATCTCCCCAAAGTGGGAATTCCATAAAATCAGGAAGAAATTGTCTTTTCTGTTACCTGCCAACCAAAGAACAGGGCTCTAAAGGTGGTATTCAGGGCTCATTGGGGTGTTCCATCTTTAGAAGAGGTGCATCATGGATGCAACAGAAGAGAGAGCCTTCTGTCCTTGACTTCAGAATACCCCCCCTCCCCGGAAGGTATGCCTGGCACTGGCAACTATTTCCTTTGGTGCCAAGTTAAAACTTGTTTATTTGCCCAGACAAAAAACCTATCATGGTCATTTTAGCTGATTGAGTAGTTTTACTCCTCTTAATCCTATTGCATTGTTGATTGTGTTTTGTAATGCATTTGTAATTTTAAACTTTTATGTAGATTGCCCTGAGTTCCTTTTTTTAAAAAAAAAACACCATAGGGTGGTCTATAGATTTAATAAACAAACACATAGCCACAGTTTATACTGAACCCAAAAGCAGCCAGGGAAACAATGGAGTTGATCAGTGTGAAGTGCTCCAATTGCCATTTGCAACCGATGGTCTGGAAGACACCAGCTGCAGCTTCTGAGATATTGTAAAACCAGACACACATAGTAGTGGGGTAGGACAGCTGAAAATAATGCCAACATATTTCACATCTGGCAACCAATGTGCCCCTTTGGTTTCAGATAGTACATGGGTAAGGGTAAAGGTACCCCTGACCAGTAGGTCCAGTCGTGGACGAATCTGGGGTTGCGGCACTCATCTCGCTTTACTAGCTGAGGGAGCCGGCGTTTGTCCCAGGACACAAATTTCCACAGCCCTCTAGAGTCTATGGTGGCTCATTTACCAGAAGTAATGTATTTAGGATTAACTAACCAATCCAAGCACCTTGTCCACATCCTCAAGCCTTTCTAACTGAAATTCATCCAACACAACGGGACTAGCCTATGCTCTTGACACCTTCTGAGATCCATCTGCTGTATTCTCAAAATGCTTTGCAAACAAGTCACAGCAAGCTGCCGTTGCTTCTGCCACCTTCTTCAGGCCAGACTGTAACAGACCCCTCACTACCCAGAAAAACTCTGCTGGGTGGCACATTGAGGATGCATTGGAGGCAGCCTAGAATGAGAGTGCTGTGTGTGGTTTTACGTACTAGTGACAGCTCAGCCAAACCTTCTACATGACCACACACTGGTTCTTCTATGTAGAAGTTAAAGAGCATGGAAGATAAGAAAGACCCTTGCAGCATTTCACAAACCAGAGAGGTGGAACAATGATGTCTCACCACCATCGCAGTCTACGGATGGATCAAAGCCACTATGACAAGTGTAGTGGACACTGAACTGAGAGCAAAATTGTTTGGAAACTCAAAACATTTGCAAGAGACTCTTATTACACTTATTTAACACCCACAGTCTTCAATGTATTGCCTAACAGAATCTGGTTCTGTGAGGTAGGGTATGCAGACAGGCCACAGCTGTAATTGGCTTAGCTCCTCTGATGTCACAGAAAGATTGGGTTGAGCAATATAGAATTAGAATTCTTTTTGCCACAGATTGTAGTGTCAAGTTTAGAAATGCATAAGGAACTGCTAAGTATAACTTCATAAATGAATCACTTGCCACGGACCTCCTCCTTTCTCTATCCATTTCTTCCCTTCTATGCAATCTGTCCTGTCATTCTAATATATTTCAAAATAGAAATCATATCGGCTTCCTCCCCCAGTCAAAGCACTACCATTCATTGAGCATGTTAGCAGGTAAGGCTCCTGAAAGGGTGGGTGAGGGGAGTTGTGGCTTTAGCCAGTATTTCAAAATAAAAACAGGGCATGGTCCCAGTGTTCCAGATTACTGACATTCATTACTCAAAATAACACTAGACTTTGCTCAGGCCATGTTTATTGTGACCTATTTGTGTATTTGTTTTTGCCTGTTCCCCCAAGTTGGTGGAATCCCAGCTGACAATTCAGACAGGATTCAAAACATTTGGGACAGGAAATCATGTTAGTACATCACATTCTCATCTCAGATGAAAATCAAAACAATGATTCACCCTGCATAGAAGTGGAGTTCCAAATGTTGGCATAGAGGCGTCACTGTGTGAGAGATTTCAGGTAATGTTTCAGGCTATTGATAAGAACACTACAACTGGCCCATTAAGTCAGGGGGCAGAGAGCAAGAATTCCACCGGACTCACCATCTTGGTGGCTTCTTCTCTTTGCCCCTGGACAGAGGGAAGTTGAGGGGTGAGGTGGGAGAAAGAGCATTCCTTCCACCTCTCTACCCACATAACTTTTTTTAACTAAGCAGCTATGCTAAAGCCCTTATGACCAGTAGCGTAGCATGGGGAGGGCCACAGGGGTGGCTGCCTTGGGCACAAAATTTCGAACACCCAGAGCTGCCTCAACACAACAGCGTGCTTCTGTTTGCTGAGCTCCATTGGCTTCTCCATGCGAAACAAGAAGTAACCTCTCCAGACAACAGAATGACTCTTATCTCTGCAGCTGCAATCTCCTGGGTGATGCAGACACCTTTAGGCAGTTGAATGTGCATGCATATTCCGCCCATTTCCCTCCCTCGCATCCACCTCCTCTGTGTGGCCCCGGGCACTGGTAACCCACACTACGCCACTGTTCATGACTGGCTCCTAGCTGGTCGCTGGAGCTACAGCTTTGTTAAGAAGCAGAGGGACGGGCCCTCTTCCCAGTTAACTGCCCCTCTTGGCTCTGCTATAACACAGCCAGAAGTGTTCTTGGGCTTTTGGTAAGAACAGACAGAACCTCTCACAAATGAATTGTATTTTATTTTGATATAAAATACAGCTGAGGCCCAGCACCACTAACTCAGGGATGGAGAACCTGAGACCCCTCTGGATGCTGTTGGACTCAGCGTGGCCAATGATCAGGGTTGATGGGAGTTGTAGATCTTGGATCTCTAAGGGTATGGATCTACATGGCTGCCCTATCAGTCAGTCAAAAGAGGGATGAGCTCTTCAGAAATGCTTTTGCTGCACTGATAAGGAAGAGAGGAGATTGAGTCGAAAGGGGCTATGCCACTCGGCACACCACAATGGAAGGGGGCCTGAGAGCAGCTGGCTTAGTGCTTCCCAAGGGAGACTCCCTCTCAAAAACTATTGTTGTACAGAAATGCCAAGCTTTACTGGGACAGCCTAACTTTCCTTCCCTGCAAAACGATTCTTGTTAACAATGTTTGCAGCTTTTTGAGGAGCCATAAACGCTGGGCTGGGCTCTGCCACTCGTTCCTGGTAATCATCCTACGTGCCACACATTGGGTGATCTTTCTCTGCCCTCTTGCTGACTCCTGGGCTTGCTGACGTCTGACAAAGGGTGTGCCAGATAACTTCAGAGGGAAGGAGGAAAACACTTCTGTGTGATTCCCTCGCCTGCCAGTGTCCTAGATAGTGGGAAGGCACAATTCCTGGCACAGCAGCTCTGCATGTTTCATCTCCTTGATAAATGCCAAGCAGATAATTAGCACTGGATTGATTTAATAATAAAGTGACCACATGCTGCACTCACACGAGAATGTGGCTGCTGTGCCAGTTCTGTTGTTCTTCCTTTTCTCAGGCCAGCCCTCTTCCCACTCCCTGCTACCTCTCCCTAAATACCAACTTTGCTATCAGACCCCCCCCCCACACAGACCTTATAACAAGCAACCTTTTCAAGAAGCCATTAATCCAACTCGACTCGACCTATGATTGTTTACAAAGCTATTTCTCTTTTCTTTTAGCGATGGCCTCCTTCCTTCCTTAGCTGTCCACACACAGCCCTTTTATCTGGCCTTGGGGGGTTACTGAATAGCCAGCTCTTTCCTTCCAGGGAACTGCTCTTTTGCCTCCCTAGCTGACAAAAATGGAGAACTTGAAGTGTATAGCTCCCCATTCCCACCCGTCAGAGCCATGCCAAGACTATTCCCAGAACCTACAACAAAAAGGAGCTTGTGCAACCGGTAGTGAGTTTGAGCAACTTCCCCTTTGATCAAATGCATCAAATGCCGTATTGAGCTTCTGTCCCATGTGGGTGTGGGACAAGGCACACTGTCATAAACAAACAGAGCAGTTGTGACATAGTGACCTCACTGCAGAATCTGAAGCACCTTCGTTTCTCAAAGCAAGGGGACAGATGTTCCCATTCCTCTGGTGCGGTCACGCGCTCAGGCATGAAGGATTAACTATTTTTGCTCCGCTCCCTTTTGTTGACATTTAAATCGTAATGTGAACCTCTCAGGTAGCTTGAATATAGCAAAGCCTCACCTGTAAACATGTGGCAGCCTCATCTAATAAGGAAGGAAGGCCTGGAGGACATGTGGAGTGATTTGATGAGCTGGCCATGGGTGTGGAAAGAGTATATATCACAGCCCCGTTCCCACCCAGGGCAAGGCTGGGTGATTGCTGCCACTATACATATAGGACTGTCCTTTTCTCTGGAAGATTGGGGGTTAGAATGGTGCTTTCCTTTTGCTGCTTTTGGCATTCTGGCACAAAAATGAGTCCATTCCCTGTTCCACACTTTTCACTTTGCAGCATTAGTGCCTGGATAGCCACAGGGAAGAGATCTCTCCTCCCACCTGCCAACCACTACTTCAAATGTGAGCGCAGACCTGCAAAGATCATCACGATGTCTTCCATGTGGCCATGGCTCCACCCAATAGGGTAGGTAAAGGTAAAGGGACCCCTGACCATTAGGTCTAGTCATGCCCGACTCTGGGGTTGCGGTGCTCATCTCGCTTTACTGGCTGAGGGAGCTGGCGTACAGCTTCCGGGTCATGTGGCCAGGATGACTAAGCCGCTTGTAGCGAACCAGAGCAGCGCACAGAAATGCTGTTTGCCTTCCCGCTGGAGCGGTACCTATTTATCTACTTGCACTTTGATGTGCTTTCGAACTGCTAGGTTGGCAGGAGCAGGGACCGAGCAACGGGAGCTCACCCCATCGCAGGGATTCAAACCACCGACCTTCTGATCAGCAAGCCCTAGGCTCTGTGGTTTAACCCACAGCGCCACCCGTGTCCCAATAGGGTAGCACATGCCAAAATCAGCAGTCCACTCATAACGCCAAGGTAGCACCACTCATGACGCCAAGGTAGCAGTCCACTCATGACGCCAAGGTAGCATCAAAGCAGCTGATTTAAAAACTTCCCACTCACTTGGCAGAACAATAGACAAGATAGCTGCTTGCAAACCATACCCTGTTAGCCTGCCTACCATATAGAAAAGAAACATTTCATGTGGGAAATTTTGAAGCAGCCCGAGATCAACATGCACAAGCCAGGAGTGGAGTTCTCTCACTTATGCACCTTGGGTATCCCCCCCCCCCTTGTCATTAGGGATGGGGGAATATGTCAGTTTTATTTCCTCTCATTTTCCCAATCTTCAGCACAGTTCAGTTTGTGATTGCTTGATTATTTTTTTAAGGCCTTTGAAAAATTTATCAGCATTAAAGTGTTAATTTCTCTTAATATACACATTTTGCATGTAATTTTGCCCAATATACACATTTTTGCAAAGCAATTTCCCCTAATATAATTCATTTTTATGCTATTTTCACAAACACGTGCGTTTATATGCACACTTTACTTTAGTCCATGCATTTTTGTACATACGAACGCTACAGCTCTATGATTCTATGATACTAGGCTGGAAAACTGCATTCCAATTCAGAGAAGTGTGAATTGTGAACGAGGGTTGCATTTCAATTTGCGTATGATTTCAGAAAGTGCAAGTTTTGTAAGTTCACCTTTAAATATGAACTGAATCAAATGTCTTCACAATCCACACACACACACACCCCAATCGGTTTCTCAGATATGGTCATGAACAAGTCTCATCCACAGAATATTCAGAGTGTCCAGCTTTGTGGTCTAGGCTGGTCAGTGTTTCTGTGGTTTTGTAATGGAGCATTTATTTCACCTGGCTCTGCTCCGAGCATCAGCCACTGTCCACGGGTGCCCTCCGTTCCAAAACAGGAAGTAAACAATAAAGTTGAACAAGAACCTTCACATCTTGTTGCCTGTTTTCTTCCCTTCCAAGGCAACATTGCAAAGCATAATCATTCCCCAGTAGTCTCATTTGGCAAGGGCTGCCTCCAATTCCTGAAAATTCCCTGCTGTGAATAGCTTAATAAGAACTATGGAAGTAATTTTCCAGCGTAAACCTATGCAAATCTACCCAGAAGAAAGTCTCACCAAGTTCAGTGGATCTTACTTCCAGGCAAGAATGGCCAGAACTGCTGCTGTAGCTTGTTTGCTACTTGTGACAATTTGCACATAGCCGAACTTTTTTCCTTTTTTTAGTGATTTGCAAAGTGCATGACTTCTCACTAAAAATACCACAGGCTTATACAAGTCTGCTGGAATCAATAGATTCCAGTAAAACCTTTGATTCCAAAATGTGTTAGTGGAGTACTTGGCGTAGTCTGCTCTTAATGCTTCCAGCGTGAGCCCTCCCAGAGGACTAGGAGAGTGGAAGTTAAATGTGAGGGAGACAGATAAAACACTGATTACTTTGGCTTGGCTGTGCTACCTTATCCCACCCAGAAGGGGGGCTGCACTTAGAATTCATCGTTTGGCTCTGAATAGGCTTCTGTCAACAGTTTAGATTAAGGCTGCCTAAAGTGGCATTTATCTTTGGGGCTATTGATTAGATTCCTTTCTAATTTTGCTGCTTGTGTTCCCCTTGGTGTTTATACCATACATGGCTAAATTGAATCTTTGTTGGTCCCAAACAGGTTGCTGAAAGGTCAGAACTTTCGCTCAGTACACCCTTTATCCTCCTAAATATTGTACACCGAATCTCTGAAAGATATACACCACCAAAGATGTGTTTTTGAGTCAGCACACAACATTATTTGGTGTGCAGTGTGTGAATACGCACACGGCTAGCTGAACTATTGGACTCGTAAAAGGCCTCCCTTTTAATTCAGTTTTCCTTTCCTTGGGACTGTTTGAGGCTTTTCCTGCAGGGTGTGGGGGAGTTGATGATATTGTACCGCACAGATGTTAGTGGAAAATCAAAGCACTAAGATCTTCCTCTTGATTCATATTGTATCTCACTCTACAGTCGCCCCAGCAGTTTCAGCTTCTCATTTTTCCAATCTTAAATTCAGTTTTCCACATTACTTTGTGATTCTGTTTTTTTAATTGATCAGATTTTTAGTGTGTGAGTTTCTCCTGCTATACCCCTTTTAGTATGTGATTTTGCCTAAGACAGTTTCGCAACACAATTGTCCCTAACAGGACACATTTTTAAATGTTATTTTGCATTGCAAAATTCAGAGAAGTGTGAATGTTGAAGTGCGGATGTGTTTCAGCTTACCTATTGTTTCGGATGGTGTGAATTAGGTAGGTTCACCCTTAAATGCATAGGGCATCCAGTTTCTACCTCATTCTTACTTGCGGTCCTCTAGATGTCATGAAACTCCAACTCCAATTATTGCCAGGTACAATGGGATTTAGAGTTCAGCAAGTATATCAGTGGCTACTAGCCATGATAGAAGCCACGCTCTGCCTCCTTGATGAGAGGCAGTATACTTCTAAAAACCAGTTGCTGGAAACTGCAGGAGGGGAGAGTGCGCTTGTGTTCAGGTCCTGTTTGTGGATGTCCCACAAGCATCTGGTTAGCCACTGTGACAACAGGATGCTGGACTAGATGGGGCATTGGCTTGTCCCAGTTGGCTCTTCTTATGTTCTTATATCTGTTTCCTTTGAAGGGCAGAGTGTTAGCCATTGATGTGTTGTTGGTGTTTTTTCCTTATTTGCAAATATACAAGCTGAGCCTGGGGAACCAGGGAAGCAAATGCAATGAAGCGAAAGTAGCACCAATTAACCCCAAAGCAAACAACATATCCCTCTCTCCTCCCACACCCACAACCAAACCGCAAAACTTTGCATGTTCGTTGCTGGTTACATTCCAGTTGCAAAACTGTTTATTACAGCCCCCACCCAAACAGGTATGGCTAGTCAATTGCTGCCATCATTCAAAAGCCACTGAGCAAGCATCTTCAAGTCATGAATGTCACAGAGGAGCACATTTAGCTATTAAATTAAACAAAACGGGGGGGGGGGTAGTTAAAACATGACTCACGGTATTGGTGTTTACCTTTAAAGGCCTCCATGTTTTGGGAAGGCTGACAGAGCAGAGGTGGGGAACCGCAGGCTCAGGGGCCAAATGCAGCCCTCTGCATCTCCCTTTTTTTATATATAAATATTTATTGAAAGTTTTTTTATAAATTACAATACAAATAAAGAAACAAGGTAACACATATCGTAACATATTTTCTTAACTTCTTTGGACTCCCTCGCATCTCCCGCTCCTGCGTTCCTAATTTATAAATATCTAACCAGCAATTTATCACCTTATTTCCATTCTTGTTATCTAATTTTCCAATGTTGTGTCTCTAATTTTAGATATCATTTATTCAAACCTTAAAAGTTTAAATTTAGCCTAATAATTATCCAAAATTTGTCTTTTCTTAAATTTAACTTATCTTCATATATCACTTCATCTAGCTTAATGGTGCCAAGTTATTTATAATCTAGCATCCTTCTTAACATTCATACAATTTACAATGTTTCTGTAGGTAGGTCTTGAATTTATTCCAGTCTTCTTCTACCGTCTCCTCTCCCAGGTCTCGGATTCTGCCGGTCATCTCGGCCAGTTCCATGTAGTCTATCAGTTGCATCTGCCAGTCTTCCAGTGTGGGTAAATCTTGGGTTTTCCAGTGCTTGGCGACGAGTATCCTTGCTGCTGTTGTTGCATGCAGCCCTCTGCATCTCCCTATCTGGTCCTGGCCACACCCTCCCAAGGCCATGACCCTTCCTGCTCCTGCTTCACATCATCCTTCAAGTGACCCTGTTTTTCCAGGACATTCCTGGAATTACAGAAGCCATCCCAGTTTATGATTTGCTCCCAGAATATCCCATTTCCCCCCTTCAGCACCACCATTTCTGAGTTTGGGGAGGACAGTGCTTGCACTTGAAGCGGAACCCTAGTGTGCAGGGGAGGCAGTTCCCCGCCGGAGCAGAGGTGGTGGACATGTGCAACGCTCTTGCCAACCCCTATCTGCTGCTGCCCAAGCCACCACCTCCGCTGTCATAGCGGCCTGAGGTGCAATGTGGGCAGAGGAAGGGCAGACGAAGGGAGTGATCAGCTGCCAGGTATGGGCTGTGGCAGGGGAGACGGACAGCTGACTGTCACAGCAGCATGCATCTTTTGGTACTGCTCTCCCACACAAGCCAGGTGACTTATGAGATGGCGCAACAAGCGTCCCGATTTTCAGCTAAGGAATGTTGGAGAGCAGTGCTTTATTTCCTATTTTTTTTAAAAAAAGTTTAGGGGTACTCTCATTTTTCTACTCATATTGAAATAATGCCCCTCAATGAGGCCAAAGTTAGATTCACAAAATGTTTAGGGGTATGAGTTTCCCTGCGTCCCCCCAGGGGGAAAAAGGACTGTTGGAGAGTACGTGAGTGCTTTTTGCCTAGCTGGAATGTGTCCTTAATCTGTGATCATGCTGGCTGGAGGAAAGAGAGGGGTAGGTGATTGCATGTAGAAACCAGGCAAATGTACAAAGGTAAATGTTACCTTAGTTGCCCAGCCCACTTTTGCTTCTGACTCTACCCACCACTTGTATGTGGCCCCTGTCAGGTTGCCCAGATGGGAATGAAAAAGATTCACGACTCCTTCCTCAGAGACTGTTTCCCTCCCCCACCCCCACCATGAGCCATCATACCAGCAATGAAGACTTTCTTGTTTCAGTAGGCTTTTGGGAACTGCCTGTTGAGTTGCTGTCATTGAAAAAGGTGGGATATAAATTAAATGATGATGACAGAACCTGCTTCTGATGTCTTCACTGTGCCTTCCCAGGAACAAGAGCAGATGCTCTTCTCATGCTACTTTCCATAAAAGATCTGGTTCTCTGATGGCTTTGTTTTAATAAACTCTAGCTTTTATCATTGTTTATATTAATGTTTAAACTAGCTGAGCTGTTGCATTGAAGCCATTTGAATCTGCAAGAGGACTGAGAGGGCTGGAGAGCACAAGCACCCTGCTTGCAGTGGTTGTGTTTCTTCAATGCTGGTGCCCTTTACATGTGCCTATGTAAGGAAAGTGAGAGGGTCTATGGTTTTGAGGAGCCCCAGGGGCTCACAGCACAATGAGGATGGGGAAGCTAAATGGGAAGGATGCTTCAAAGAGAGGCAGGCGAGTTAGAAGCAGCAAGTCCAGAGCTAGGATGGCTGAAGAAAGGGGGTAGATAAGCAATAGGTTGAGCCCAGGAAAGACTGGAACTGAATAAATATCTCCTGGGGAAAGGGAGAGCTCAGTGTAGGCACCTCAGGGCCTACAAGCAAGAAGGGAGGAAAAGAGACAAGACTGATGATCTGGAAGAGGGACTAAGATTTCTAGTAAAAATAATATGTTAAAGAAGATTTTGATCCTGCATAAACAAATTGTATGTGCAGCTCATACTTTGAATGCTATGTAAAATTCTGGCACCATATCTGCAAATGTTGAGCTGACTATAGAAAAGTTTGACCAAATTCTCTGCAGGTAAGGTGAGCAAAAGAGACCCTAGAGATTAGATTTTTCCAACTCAGAAAGGGACAGCTGATTACCTGGGCACTATGAATATGAAGTCAAGTGTTTTGCATCCATGGCTTGTATGCCTGGTACATATGCATGTGTCTATGAATTATGGGAGTCTATGGGCAGAAGCTTATTTCTTCAGAGTATATTTGCCTTTTATCCTTTTTATCCAAACAATCCTCTTTCATTTCATTTCATTTTGCAAACAACCCTATGTGGTAGGCCAGGCTGAAATGAAGAGTCTGGCCCAAGGTCAGCAAGTGAGTTTTGTGGCTGAGTGGGGAATTGAACCCAGGTCTCCCAGGTCCTAGTCTGGCATTCTGACCACAACACCATGGAGAACTGCTGCCAGTCAGTGTAGACAATATTGAACTAGCTGAATCAATGACCTGACTTTGTACAATGCAGCTTTCTATTGGGTAAGTCCAAAACTCAGTAAAAAAATTGAACCTAGATTTTCTACTGTAACCAGGTGAACATTCTATTACTGGACCTTTGCTGTAATTAGTGCTGTAAATCCAGAAGGACCCAATTGGCAGGAAAGAATCCCTCCAAATTTAAACTGGTGTAATATGTCAGTGTTTGGCCTGTAACTGTAGCTGGATGTCAGCCCCCGCTGCGACACACCCTTTCTGCACCTGTTTGCAAAGGATAAACTCTGAATTCCACAACCCACTCAATCCCTAGCTGAGTGCCTCAGATTCCTTGTGAGGTGCAGTGCAAGATGTCAGGTTCTCTGCTGCCTGTGGTGATATCACGGCTTTAAAGAACATGTAAGATTGTGGTGTCGTCATCATCTCTTATATATATTATTTCATGTCGTTTTTTGATGGAATCATTTGGAGTAGCAAGACATAATCTGTTTTTTCATGGGCCCATTTGTGTCTGTTGCTCTGCTGATCAATGAGTGAAATGACCAGCAAGGCACTTCTTTGCTCAAGATGTGGTTATTTTCGGAAGTGACAAAGATAAACAATGAAAGACTCTTAAGAACTTCCTTCCCTGTTTATTTGCCTTCTAAGGATGCAGATGTTAAAGATCCACAAATGTAATCTAGCTGTAATGGACACCACTTACTATTACTAAACTCAGGTACTCAGGAACATCTCGTGAGTTCCTGTGCTCCAGCATTCCCCTATGTGAAAACTGTAATGCCAGAAGCCAAGGCAATTCTAGTGAGGTTGGAGGACCAAGCTGCACATTATGCAGGAGATGTGCTACTGGCGCTCCTCATCCACTTGCTTTTATTTTTAAGCAGTTGAGGGTTGTAAGGTTAAAACTGGGGCTGTACACATGCCCTGCCCTCATCATATTTGAGGCCCGATCCAGTGCTTCAGAAAGGTCCCAGTCTGACTTGGATCTGGGTCCTGAAGCAATTTGAAGCCTTTTAAATTAGGGTTTTAAAAATAGAGGTTTGTTTTTTTAAAAAAAAGAAAAAGTAAAGGCCTTTCCACCAAGTAATACACATGTTATATGTTGAGTTTCTTGCATTTAGTTAAATTGCATGAGTCAGCACACTCGCAGTATAATAAATGAGCCTCACCCTGAGAAAACCACCTTTATGATCATAGTATCTCTCCTGCCAGTGTGGTGTAACAGTTAAGAGTGTACATGGGAGACCAGAGTTCGAATCGCCATGAAGCTCACGGTGTGATTTTGGGTCAGTCACTGTCTCTCAAAATAACCTACCTCAAAGGGTTGTTGTGGAGGGGGAGAACCGCATATACAGTGGTACCTCGGGTTACATATGCTTCAGGTTACATACGCTTCAGGTTACACACTCCACTAACCCAGAAATAGTGCTTCAGGTTAAGAACTTTGCTTCAGGATAAGAACAGAAATCGGGCTCCGGCAGCGTGGCAGCAACAGGAGCCCCATTAGCTAAAGTAGTGCTTCAGGTTAAGAACAGTTTCAGGTTCAGAACAGATCTCTGGAACGAATTAAGTACTTAACCCAGGGAACCACTGTATCACCTCGAGTTTGAAAAGGTGCAATAAATGCAATAAACAAATAAAATAAAATGTGTGCCCTTAAGAGATGCCCTTACGCTCCTTTGATCTGTTATCCTCACATACCTACTCAGCACACCCAGCCTCACCACTTGCTCCTTCTCCTGCTCTGTAAATCATTGTTTCGTGTTTCATTTTCATTTAGTCCACAAAGGATGGGGGCAGATTCCATGTGATCTCAATTACTTCTTCTCCCCTCTCCCTCCATCTGCTGCTTTCCAACTCTCTTTGCTTCCCACCCACCTACTTTTTGGAATCCTCAGATTCCTCCACGTGGACCCAATCTGACTTGTCTAGGGCTGCTTCAACCAGCTCTGGCCAAATCCCAGATTGACCTAAATCGGCCCTATTCAGTTCAGGATCTGGCCGGAGTTGGTGCACTGGTTCAAATGTTCCTTAGAGGAAAGATGAAGTGCAAATGCAATCAACAAACATTAATTCTAATTACTTCCAGTAGCACCTTAAAGACCAACTAAGTCAGTTCTTGGTATGAGCTTTCGTGTGCATGCACACTTCTTCAGATACACTGAAACAGAAGTTTCCAGACCCTTCTATATAGTGAGAAGGTGGGGAGGGGTATTACTCAGAAGGGTGGTGGGAATGGGTGATTGGCAGATAGCTGTGATGAGCCTGTTGACGACTCTTAACGACTGCAATAGGTCTTACAGGAAAAAGCAAGGGGTGAAGAGAAGCTGCTGAATTACAACTTATCACCAAACTTAAAACCATGGAGAAGCCTGGTCTGAACAAAGACCTTGGATTCTTATCTCATTATACATGACAAAGCCATTTTTCACCTTTTCACCCCTTGCTTTTTCCTGTAAGACCTATTGCAGTCGTTAAGAGGTCAACAGGCTCATCACAGCTATCTGCCAATCACCCATTCCCACCACCCTTCTGAGTAATACCCCTCCCCACCTTCTCACTATATAGAAGGGTCTGGAAACTTCTGTTTCAGTGTATCTGAAGAAGTGTGCATGCACACGAAAGCTCATACCAAGAACTGACTTAGTTGGTCTTTAAGGTGCTACTGGAAGGAATTTGTTTTGTTTTGACTATGGCAGACCAACACGGCTACCTATCTGTAACTGAAACATTAATTCTGTGCAACTTGGCCGAATCTGTGCTATAATCTGACACCTCGTCCAAAGGTGTGCATTCCAAATTATTGCCCAAATCCATGTAGAAAAGCCGGAGTTCCTTACTGGACTATAGATCATCGGCCAGAGTATGGAAGTGATTCATAGACAACTGGAACAACTGGAAACAGACTGTTTAATCTGTGGGAATAATCAGACAGTATAAATTCAGACCAGCATCAGGGAAGAGTTAAATACAGCAGTCTGGAAAACTCTGTCCAGATGACTTCCTGATAAAGTTTATACAAGGATAGCTTTGTAGCAGTGTGTGTACATGTGCGTGCGCACAAGGGTGCTTGTGTCTACGTGCCACATGGCCCGAATCAGGGTGGGACAGGGCTCCATACGGCTTGTCCCGAAAGAGCTGCCATCGATCATATCCCTCGTCTAGCAAATTCTGATGGACAAACCAAAGCGATGTCTTCCCCACCCCTGCTGCTGCGCTTGGTTTACGCAGGCCGGCTCAGATGGGAGGAGCACCCGGGAGAGCTTGAATCTCTTTAAACCAGAAGCAGGCAAGCGTCATGCCCACAGCAGTTGACCAGGGGAGGGTCAGATTGCATCAGGAGCCCACAGCCGCTTCTATGTGTGATGCATTTCCCCACACGTCTTTCTCGGCTGTGGAATTTGTGTCAGACTGCTTCAGCAATGTCAATTGCCGGGCCTGAAAATGTCAAGCAGCACAATTACAGCCTTCTATTTACTTTGGTCGCATGGGTTCCTGATTTCTAGGAAAAAAAGATGCCAGAGCTGAAGTCTGTCTGGAAACAACACCCTCTGATCTGGAAGCTTTCCCGCCTGTTCCTTGATGTATGTGTGAAGTGTTTCTTGCCGTTGCTCAGAATGGAATGAAACCTTGCCAGGAGGAAGTCTGCGCTTCCCAAACATTTGTTTGCCAAGTAAAGGTAATGGGGGAGAGTATATAACACCCCCCCACTCACCATTTATCCCTCACAGCTTCTCCTTTTCCCGTCAGCTTATTTCCAGGCTTGAAGCTGGTTGTGAGAGGGAGCCATGGGGAAAACAGTCGAGGTGAAATGATGAAGGAAAGAACTGGCGGGCAGTGGAAGGGTTAAGAAATATCTCTCACTTTCCAATTCGCCCCCACAAATCGAAACAGGACTGAGAATCCAATGCATCATAACATGTACTTCTGCCCTCCATTGTGAAATAAAGGGCGCTCTGCACCTGCTCAGAGGCAACACCATCAATTTCTACTTCATTTTCCATAGTTGAGCCCTGGCACTGAAAACAGGTGAAAGTCAACACAAATTAAGCTAGGCTTTCCAATATTTCCATTTGCCTGCCTTCCCTCTCCCATGTCCTGTTATTTTCTTTTCTGAAGTCTGTTGTTTTTAATGTGCTACGTTCATATTCTGGCTTCCGCCGAGGAGCTCAAGGCAACATGCCTGGTTTCGCCCTCTATTTGTTCCTCTCAACCTCCCTGTGAGGTAGCTCAGGTTGAGAGAGAGCTATTGGCCCAAGGTCACCCAATGGCTGAGTGAGGATCTGAACCTGGATTCCCCCAATCCTAACTAATCTGACACTCTCCCCATGACATTATGATGGATTAAGGGCCAGGGTAAAGGTAAAGGGACCTCTGACCATTAGGTCCAGTCATGGCCGACTCTGGGGTTGCAGCGCTCATCTCGCTTTTTTGGCCAAGGGAGCCGGCGTACAGCTTCCGGGTCATGTGGCCAGCATGACTAAGGCGCTTCTGGCGAACCAGAGCAGTGCACGGAAACGCCATTTACCTTCCCGCCGGAGTGGTACCTATTTATCTACTTGTACTTTGACGTGCTTTCGAACTGCTAGGTTGGCAGGAGCTGGGACCGAGCAACGGGAGCTCACCCCATTGTGGGGATTCGAACCGCCGACCTTCTGATCGGCAAGTCCTAGGCTCTGTGGTTTAACCCACAGCGCCACCCGCGTCCCTAAGGGCCAGGGTACTTAGTCACAAAAAGTTGTAATCTGAGAAGCTAAACCTGACCCTGGTGCTACTTTTGCTGCACTGTCAGAAAAGGCCTCCTTGGCCTCTCCTTAGTGTGGAAGGCACCTGTGCCATTCTGTCAGGTGGGCAAGGAGGAGGTGGAAGATGTTCACAACTACCTCTGAGCAGCTCCCCTGCATCTGCTTTGTGAAACAGTCAGCAACCACGGGTGACAGAACTCAGGCTATCGACCAATGGGTAGGTTCAGAAAGATCTGCATGCACTGCAGTTAGTTATGCTCAAATCTGTCACTGTTGCTTTCTCTCTGTTTCACAAAATTTCCAGGCTTAAATTCAGTTCTCCACATTTCCATAGCAAGTTGTGAATTTTGTTCAAGTCCTCATCAGCATTTTAGTGCAAATGTCTCCTGATATACACAATTTGGTATGTAATTTTGCCTAATATACACATTTTTTTTGCAAAGCAATTTCCCCATATATTTTCATAGAATTGTAGAGATGGAAGGGACCCCAAAGGTCATCTGGCCCAACCCTCTGCAATGCAGGAATTCTGCCCACAGCCGTCCCTGGGTGGGCTCACCAACCTTTTGCTTAACAGCCAGACACACTGACCCATTGCACTACCTGAGGAAATTGCCAATTTCGTTTGCTATTTTCACTATTATATGCACTTTTATTTTTATTTTTCACTAATACATGCATTTTTATTCAGACTTTGCCCCAGCATATGCATTTTTGGACACATTACATGGCTAGAGAACCGCAATGCAAAATTCAGAGAAGGGTGATTTCAAAGGATGGTTGTGTTACAGATCATGCATTGTGTGAACTAGGTAGGTTTGCTTTTAAATGCGATCTGAATGGGATTTCTCTCGGATCCCTAATTGCGGCCCACTACTGCATGTTTATATCTCTGGATTGTGGCCAGAAGTGACTTCCATGAACATTTCACTGTGCATTGTTCCTCATACGCTCCATTTGAGCTGAAGCTGTAGAGACCACAGCTGTTCACCTTGCTTGCAGTGGCGTAGCGTGGGTTATCAGCACCCGGGGCAAGGCAAGTAATTTGCGCCCCCTAACCCACGGATTTGCGCCCCCTAACCCGTGGATTTCCCTAACCCCCAGAAGTTGCGCCCGGTGCGGCTGGCCCCCCCTGCACCCCCCACGCTACGCCACTGCTTGCTTGCACTAATTTTTGTTCAGCCTGTACCCACATCTGCCTACAATTAGCAGTCTCCCTTACCTGGATCCCAGCCTGAAGCCTGCCATATATGCACATCACGTTAGCTCCGATTCCCAACATGAATTGCAGCCTAATATAATTTTCCCTCTACTGATGTGCAGAGGGTCAAAACGTAGGCAGATTCTTTCTCTATTACTTCATGGAATTTAATCACTCTCAGCATAAACAAGGTATTTGAAAACGGTGTACAGTGAACTAGGAATACAGGCTGCATGAGCTCACTGAAATCAGTGTGGAATTCAACGGGCTTGCATGCTGACCCAAACGCTAAAAAACTGCTACATTGCCACAAGTTGCCAAGTAGGACCTGCTTGTCACCAGTCCACATCCTTGGTTCTAAATGTTGGTAGCACAGTTCACATCCTATTACCCTCCAGGATAGCCTTTCATTTTGTGTTGATGTAATGAAGACACAACAGTTAATGTGATATGATTACTTTTAATTACTTTTCATTTGCTTTATTATCCACCCTTCACCCCAAGGTCCCAGGGCGGGTCACAACAATTTAAAATGCAACATTGTGATCACAAGAATTTCGTGGGTCCTAAAAATGTATGTCTCATGTGCTAAAGGACAGGATAAATAGGTGTGCCTTCAGCCTACAACAAAAACTGACAATGTAGGGGATGGCACAAAGAATGCCCTCTGCTGGACCACCACCCCAGGCTTTTGAAGGTGGTGGAACTACAAAGAAGGCTCCTACTGTTGATATTAACACCCAAGGAGCTCTGTATGGAGAAGATCTTTTGGGGGGCCATACATTTAAAGCACATGGCTTCCCTCAAAGACTCCTGGGAGTTGTAGCTTATGAAGGGTGCTGAGAGTTGTTAGGAGACCTCTATTCCTCTCATAGCAGGGGTGCCAACTCCTAGGGGCCCAGCTCTTTTGAGTCCGCCTAATTATTTGTGGGGGCTCCCCCCATCAATGTTAAAAAGAAGCAGGGGTGGAGGGGGCCAAGTACGGTGCCAAGCACAGTGCAGTTTCAGTGGCCTTCTCCTCCTCCTCCTGCCATGGAGGGGAAGGAAGGGGGAAGCAGCCCCCGGCTGGTGGCAGCTGTAGGAGGAGGAAGAGGAGAACGAGTGCCAGAGAGAAGGAACCGCCAGCCATTGAAGCTGCGCTGCCGCCCCTTGCTCTTCCCAACATCTTGACATTGTGATGCGACATTGCACATTGCGTGTGTGACATCACGCGCGTGACATCAAACCCCACCCCATCTCCCTCTCAAGTTGGCACCTCTGCCTCACAGAGTTGCAATTCCCAGAGTTCTTTGGGAAGAGGGATTGTTAAAGCAGTGGTAGAATGCACACACATTAGAAATGTGTATGTGTCATACTAAAAAAAGAGCAGGCAGAAGAAGGAATCTTGCAATGGGCTTGTGAAGTAGCTGGGGATTGTGCAAACACAAAAAGAGTGCCATCACCTCTCCCCCACCGCACACAGACAAAAGAAATCAGCAGAAGAAAGTTGCCAAGTCTCTGTGGTCAAGGGGTACTTTTGCACAATGTCAGCATAGCTTAAAAAAAAAAGAAAGGAGGACAAAAGAAACAACAAAGCAGAAATTGGCCAATAGTTAGGAAAGGAGGTTTATGGCCTGAGCTAGTCTTGGGTCTTTGGGATGTTCTTTTAGCACTTTAATGAGGTACTAACTTAACACACACACACACACACACCAGGAAATTCCTCTGTTGCTAATCAGAGGCAATGGGTGACAGGATGAGATGCAGACACAAGCAGCTCCTTAAGCAATTATCTGTGACCAATCAGAATGGGGAAAGCCAAACGACAGCGACCCGGGCATCCCCTGAGAGATTTGTTTCAGTTTCACTGGCTTCCTGCAAGGAACATCTTTTGATTGTAAATGGAGGTGGTGTAAAACCAAGGCAGCAATTGGTCAAGGATGCTCTAGGGCAAAGAGAATGTATAAGCGACATGAAAGAGGTCTGGGGAAACAGGCAAGGCCAATTCAGTTTCTTAGAATGGTAGAGGGAACAGCAAAACAACAAGATGGGGCCTTCCCCCTGGGCCGCACAGCAGAAGTGTCACTCACCCATGACTTGACTGCATGCAGTTTATTCTGGGAGTAGAGTCCACATGATCTTCAATAATAACCGAGCAAAATAACAGGGTACAGATGAAAAGAAATTTACCAGATAATCTCTCAGGGAGGAAAGTAGAGATGGGCAAGGAAATTACTTGCTGCTGCTGTTGTTTATTTACTGTGGGGTGTCTGAATGATGCAGCAAGCACTGCTGACTGCTGGCAGGGTGTCATTGCTAAGATGTTGAGCTTGAAGGTCCTGGGTTCAGATCTCACCTCTGTAAGTGGCTCAGATAGGCAAGACTCTCTTAGCCGCAGCTATCTGCAGAATGGAAATAATAACACTCACCTTCTTTGATTCCATGGCCTACCATGTAGGGTTGCTGTAAAGATTGCAGAAAAGTTGTCTGTGCATCATTTAGATTTGTCAAAAAGCAGTACCTAAATACAGTGGTACCTTGGGTTAAGAACTTAATTCATTCTGGAGGTTCATTCTTAACCTGAAACTGTTCTTAACCTGAGGTACCACTTTAGGTAATGGGGCCTCCCGCTGCTGCCGCCGTGCCACCGCTGCGCGATTTCTGTTCTCATCCTGAACCAAAGTTCTTAACCTGAGGTACAATTTCTGGGTTAGCAGAGTCTGTAACCTGAAGCATCGGTAACTCGAGGTACCACTGTACTATTTTATTAATTTTAAGCCACCTTGGTTATTCTGTAAAATGGTGGGGTATACATTTTGGAAATAATTAAAAGAAATTATCACTAATAAAACAAGTGTTTTCTGTTCTCCAGATATATATCTACTGCTCCTCCTAATAGTTCAAGGTAGCGTACGCTGTGCAGTCTCACAACAATCCTGTGAGTTTGGATGGGCTGATAGACAACAACTGGTCCAAGGTCACCTTGTGAGGATCATGACTGAGTTGGGATTGAAGTCTGAAGATAATACCTGCAATGGATTCGACTGTCACTTCCAAATAAACATTTTTAAAGTGTGAAGAATCTCTGTGTGTGTGGAGGCTGAAGCAATACAGAATATGCAAGAGGTTTCTTTTATCTAATACTAACTATAGAAATGTGCCAATTGTGGTTGACGATACTGGGATGAAATTGGTCCTTGCTGCAGTAATAATGTCATCAGATAATTTCACAATGAGTTTCAAGCCGGATGTGTCTTACAGCTCTTGGCTCTTCCCATTCAATCCTTCTGTCAGTTGTAACTATCACATGCCAAGTTTTAGACCCTGCTGAGACACTTGGAATGGTTTATGGGATGCTGTTGATTCGGCAGATGACGTATGGTCCAGATGGTCCCCCTGTCATTTAAGGCGGCTGTTTCCATTTGTTGGCGTCATATAATTTTCAGCGGAAAGGTGATTCTTTCTCCCTACCAGATCCACCACATATTCTTTCCCAGGCTTCACAGTCTTTAATATATAGCACGCAAGTGCTGGTGAGAGAAAGGAAAACTCAGTGGGAGAGGAGGATATGCTTTGCATCCTGCACTCAGGCACAGGGGCAAGCAAGCACCTTGGGGCAAACAGGCCATAGTCAGACAGGGTGAATTTGGGCAGCTGGTAGACAGGCAGAAAATCAAGATAGTTCAGATGGAGAATTGGCAACAGCTTTCCTCAGCAATAAACTGCCTAGGCCAAAGGAAGACAGCAGAATGTGCCCCATCCCTCCTGCTTTTTTATTATTTGGGCATTAAGGATAAAACTTTACAACTCACCAATGTGAATACAAAATATACATATTAAATTACGCCATCAGTTATGCTGGTTTCCTATAGCTCTGCTCATTCCCAGCATAAATAAATTGGCTTTTCCAGCTGGATAAACGGGTCTTTGAAAGGTTTCAAATGTGATTAATAAATCAGTGACAATAAATAATTGTCATACGGAGGCCCAATGACATCACTTGGGAACAAATCATGTTTTTTAAAAAGTGCAGAGCAAACATTCCATCAGGACCACTAACAACCTCAGGACGAAAGCTCCCATTGGCACCACAGCCTTGTGACCTATCCTAAGGTTCCTGGGACTTGACTATGGTCGCTGTGAACAAGGGAAGAGACAGTGAGGCAGACAGGTGAAGAAGAGCTTGTCCACACTTTCTAGGCACGGGTCCAGTACGTTTCTCGTTTGCCCTGCCACTTTCCCTGGGAAACCCCGTAGTTTACAGATGAATCGGGTTTTCTGTGGATTGGAACTTCCTCCAATTCGGTGAGGTTTTCCTGGGGAAACAGCAGGCCAAACAAAAAACCTCTCAGACCCAGTGGCGTAGCGTGGGTTGTCAGCACCCGGGGCAAGGCAAGTGATTTGCACCCCCTAACCCGTGGATTTGCGCCCCCTAACCCGTGGATTTGCCCTAACCCCAGAAGTTGCGCCCGGTGCGGCCGGGCCCCCCTGCACCCCCCACGCTACGCCACTGCTCAGACCTATGCCTAGGAAGAAGAGCAGAAGTAAACATGGGATAGGCAGGACTGTGGCCAAAGCCAAAGATGTCAGAGCCTGGCCTAGTTGAACTGTCCTCTCTCTTCTGCCCCCAAGGTAGCCTACCACCTACTACCTCATGGGAAGGATCCCAAGAGAGGGAGGGAGGCTGGTGAAGAAGGTGTCAAGGACCTGTTCCTGTTCCAGCTAGACTGCTCCTTGGAGCCATCTGCCACTTACTGTCCTGTGAGGAAATGCCGTGATGACTTTATACAACAATATTGTTCATTGCTTATTTCTAAATACAGTGGTACCTCGGGTTACATACACTTCAGGTTACATACGCTTCAGGTTACATACTCCGCTAACCCAGAAATAGTGCTTCAGGTTAAGAACTTTGCTTCAGGATGAGAACAGAAATCATGCTCCAGTGGCGCAGCGTCAGTGGGAGGCCCCATTAGCTAAAGCGGTGCTTCAGGTTAAGAACAGTTTCAGGTTAAGAAAGGACCTCCAGAACGAATTAAGTACTTAACCCGAGGTACCACAGTAATGTATTTCAATGACAACCTGTAAACTGGCTTAGAAAGACTTGTGAATGTCCTGAAATGTAGGGCCGTGGTAGGAATAAAAATAAATGAAGACAAAGGTGAAGAAATATATTTGCATGGTTGTTGTTGTTTTTCCCCCAAATGGCTGTATACAGAGAGTAAAAAGGACCTTCAGATCAAGGAGTTTGTTCTCACGAAGAGAGCTAACTGATAACAGAAGGGCCGCTAAACTCTATATTCACTTGCATCTTATTCGTTTCAAACTAGGACAGGTGCCTTTCCTCCAGCAGAGTTTAAAACACATTTTCCTTCCACTCTGCTACTTTTCTCCTCCAAATCCCAACATCCCAAAACTGCACAAGTCAAAGACATATTTTTCAGGCTTTTTAGTCAATTTTAGCTGTTTTATTAGTTTTAAAGTAATTTTATTAATTAATAATTTAATATTAATAAAATTAGCCCAATTTTTAGAGTTTTACAGTTAACATATTCTTCCTGATGACAGATTTAATGTTCACTGCTGTTGTTGTTTTGGACGATGAATTCCCCCCCCCCCATATAGCTTTGTTTAATGGAGGGGTAGGTTATTGATGTTCTTATGTAATTGTATTTATGGATTTTTAATTGTATCTCCTAATTTGTATGTTGTAAATTGCCTACAGGCTTTAGCATAGAGCCCCGTCACTGGCATAGGTGGTACACAAACATAATAAGCAGCAACACAAACAAACAAAGCAAACAACTTCAATTCTGTCCTATATGCATTTCTGCATAATGGGCAATTAGTCCCTGAGCTGATGGCATAAACTTAGCTGGCAAGTAAGCTGATTTTTATGTAAGTAAGGACTGATCCACAGGAGCTATGCAATTATTATTATTATTATTATTATTATTATTATTATTATTGCTGCTGCTGCTGCTGCT
Organism: Podarcis erhardii; assembly: GCF_964252035.2. Taxonomy (NCBI): domain Eukaryota; kingdom Metazoa; phylum Chordata; class Lepidosauria; order Squamata; family Lacertidae; genus Podarcis; species Podarcis erhardii. The sequence continues at coordinate 58,216,316 of NC_138508.1, forward strand.
GCTGCTTTTTGAGGGGGTGTCAAATAAGCATGCAATTAAATATATTTAAAATAACAGTAAAGCACAATCTGATGCCATATTCAAAAAAAGACAAATTTAGCAATCGCATCAGTGATAGCAAACCTGTAGCACTCTGGATGTTGTCCAGCTCTTGTTAGCCCCAGGCAGCATAGCCAAGGATTGTGGATGGTGGGAGTTGTAGTCCCACCACATCTGGAGGGCGGCAGGTTGTCCATCACTTCTTTACATTAACAACCTCCAGGGTAGTATCAAACCTGCAAAGCACACAAAGAGCCCACTTCACTGGGTGCTAATGGGGGGAGGGGAGTTGTCTTGCAGCTTTTACAAAGGGTAGAGAGGAAGGCCCATCATCAGACAGGTTGTTCCATCACCTTGGGGCTACTGTAGTAGAGGGCCCACCCACATCCTTGCAAAGCAAGGGCTTACGGAGCAGGACCTAAGCTTCTGCATGCAGATGCACAAAGGCCAAAGAGGTGGCCTCTATGGCATGTGAGTCCCAGGCCAAGAATGACTTGAAGGCAGGAGTGGGGAACCTATGACTCTCCAAATGTTGCTGGACTTCACCCCTAGCTATTGGCCATGCTAGCTGGAGCTAATGGACTCCTGCAGCAACTGAACAGCCACAGGCTGCCTATCTCTGCTTTAAAGGTAAGTTTATTTCCACAAGTGTCTGCCTATGTATGGAGACACTCAACAGAGACCCTTCTTCATGTTTGCTTGCCAACAGAGGTACAGTGGCTGGCTATTGGAGAAAGGGCTTTTCTCTCTGCTGGTTGCTTTATGTTTGCTGTATTTCTACTCTTTTCAGGTTTCAGATGGCCTCGAAAGGGTAAGGTAAAGGTAAAGGGACCCCTGACCATTAGGTCCAGTCGTGACCGACTCTGGGGTTGCGCGCTCATCCTGCTCTATAGGCCGAGGGAGCCGGCATTTGTCCGCAGACAGCTTCCGGGTCATGTGGCCAGCATGACTAAGGCGCTTCTGGTGAACCAGAGCAGCACACGGAAACGCCGTTTACCGTCCCGCAGGAGCGATACCTATTTATCTACTTGCACTTTGAGGTGCTTTCGAACTGCTAGGTTGGCAGGAGCAGGGACCGAGCAATGGGAGCTCACCCCGTCGCAGGGATTCAAACCACCGACCTTCTGATCGGCAAGTCCTAGGCTCTGTGGTTTAACCCACAGCGCCACCCACGTCCCTATAAAAATCCCTAAATCCCTAAAACTGGCCTCTGAATACCTCTTGCTGGGAATCACAAGTGGGAAGAGCAGTGCTGGGTTCAGGCCCTGTCTGAGGGCTTCCATTGGCATCTAGTTGGCCACTGTGAGAGCAGAATGCTTGGCCAAATGGGCCTTTGGCTCCTTCCAGCTGAGCTCTTCTTAGATCTTATGTTTCTTACGTTAAATGTGGCCTGAAATCCAATACAATTGCAACTGAATATGTTGATTCCTCCCCATATTGATCAGGAGATGAACAGAATAATTTTGCAACAGCTGAAATGCATGAATCATCTTCAAGGGCAGCCCCATGCAGAGGGTATTACAGTAAATCCTGATAGTTCTCTTTCAGTTAAAACTACATTATGTAGTAGCAGTCTGCTTTACATGTTCAAGGGCTAAACTATTTTGCACAAAACAGGTTTTGTTCCAGAGTCCTGGTGAGCTCTGAGCTAAAGCCAACTCAGATGATGTGCCATTTCTGATACAGCACAGTCCTCTTGCACAGGTACCACCTCAGAATCCACATGGGACCTGCTTGTTTGAAAGCCCTGTATGTATATGTTCATTTGTGTACACTCTGTTATGGATAACTAATGTCATGGGCAGTAAGGGATCAGAGCAAGAGGCAGGTTTTTGGTTTTTTTCTTATTGCTCAAGTAAATATTTGCACAGTAAAAAATTCAGTGGTCATTAAGGATATATTACCAGCAGTAGTGCCTAAGTGCTCTCATATAGATTATTGCAGTTGGTAATGATCAAAGTGTTTGGATGAGTAAACATTCACAGCCTATAGTAAAATGCCATTATTACAACCACTGTCAAACACAGGTAGCGGGTATGAGGATATAAAGCTGAAATTACAGAGGCTATCGTGAGCCTTTGATCAGAGGACTCAAAAAAGAGCCTCAGGGGCATTCTCTCCATCAGAAATGATATGAACGGTGTCAGTTTCCAACTGGGGATCCTGGGACTGGATGTCCCAGTCACATCTCTGATTGGAAAAGGCACTCTACCAATGCCTGGAGGGTGTGCAGGGCCTTCTATTGCCCTCCAAGCTTTTTGCAAATATTCAGACTGACTCTTTGCAGGAAGCTCAAGTCTTTGTGAGCATTTGCTCTGAATGTTTTCAAAAGCCCATTCCCTTCAGGGGCAAGGGACAAGACACTCATACATCCTTAGCTGAGCATGCATAGACGCCAGAGCCACTTCTAGGATACTTAGGGGGTAGGGGTTGGGTTAGTAACCAAGGTACTGCTGTTTGTGATTAATACAGCTAGTTTGGTCGTGTCTGCTGAGATCTGTAGTTGAGACTACTCATCTTTCATTAACAATTATGGCAAGCACATTTTGTGCCAGTCAGCAGGTTCTCATAAGAACTGGCCACAAACAGTTTTGCAATTAAGGCAGGATTGGAGAAAGAATACCCCAGCATAGATCTCTCCTCCAGTTCTTGGTACTGGTAGCTAGGATTTCTTTTAATCACAACTGAGAGATCAAGGGCATTAATTCTGCCTAAATAGCAGACTGTATTTCCTCCAGGCTGTTCTGAGGAACTAATTACATAGACTCCCAATTTGAGGAAATATAAAACAGTCTGCAAATTATTGTAATGTTGATTTGTTGGCAGCCCAAAACATGGCATATGGCTCTTCAGTATGGCACCACGCTGAACAGGCTGACTAGTGGAGCTCCTTACGCAAGGCAATGTCGTAAGTAACAGTCAGATGCTGCTTATAGAAATATATTTTGGGTCCATTCCCTCCTAGCTTACATAAGAAACAAGGGGCATAGAGACTTTCCTCAAAACAAGGGGCGATGTCTGAAGAGAATTCAATATACTGTTGTCAGATGTATCCATCGTTTTCCAGGGTGATGTTTCAAGGGAAACCAGTTCACAGGTGGGAAGGAGAAGACATCTGTGCAAGGTGCCAACTCACTGCCGCTGGCTTTGGTGTCACTGTTCCACCATCACACGCCTCACAAGAACAGTTTCTCATATATATAGATCTTAAGGCACCATTTGAATTTTTAATCACACAAAACAGAAGTAGTCAACACTATGCCCTCTAGCTGTTGGACTCCCAAGTCCCTTCAGCCCCAGAGGGCATGGCCAATGTTTGGGAATGATGGGAGTTGGTGTTGAGCGGTATCTGGAGGGCACCGTAGAATGGGATGAAGGCAGCGGCACCAATCCAGGTTTCATTGATGAGGACTAAGAGGTTTGAGGGCAAAATATTGACAGCAAAGCTGAAGTGCTTGCTCTTGGATTGGCAAAATAACAACAAAAACATTTGTATTATAATAGAAGGTAACAACAACAGAATATTATTGAAAATACAATATAGAGTAATTAAAACCAGCAAAAGACCAAAGAAAACTTTGCTTGCAGCAAAGATAACACCAACTATTTACAGCTCAGAATAAAACCAGCCCAAAACTGGTTGACAACAGAATTTAAAAGGCTGAGTGAACAAATAGTTCCCTCTCTAGTGTCAAAAAGGCTACTGGGAAGGTCCCCGTGAGCCTCCCTGAGGATGGTATTCCACAACCAAGGGCCACCACCAAAAAAGGCCCTATCTTTGGTAGCAACAAATCTCATTTCACTTAGCATGAGCACCTGGTACAGATCCTCCAAAGAAGATATTGAGGTTTAGGTATGCTTACACAGGAGGAGGTAATCTCTCAGTTAACCTGTTCCCAAGTCATGTAGAGCTTTAGAGCTTAACATCTGCATTATAAATTGGGTCCAGAGTGGATTGGGAGCCATTGCAGCTGTTAAAGCAGAAGTAACTTTCATGATAACTGAAGTTATTGTAGGTGACCCTGAGAAATAATCCTACGTGTTGTCCTGTCCTGATCACAGGTTGTGATGGATGTGTGAGAGTTGCAAGGACACTCAGTAGCAGCTAGGTGCCATAGGATCTTGGATAGCCCACTTGCTCTGACAAGGTATGAAGTTCAGGGCTCATCCACACTTCTGCTTGGCCTGCTACTCCCCCCCCCCCGGGAAAACTTGCTGTTCTCTGAGGATCCCAGTTCAGGGGACTCTTGACTGAGGAATTCCAGCAACTCCACGATTTGCACCACTGGCCTTCATTATCCAGCTGGTTCTTCCTCCTGTGTGAAGAGTCCCATCTGCTCCTCAGGATCATATCATCTGGGCAAATGTCCCTTCCCTTCCCTGAGAATGGCACCCAGGGCTGAAGATGGAGTAGTCAGCCATCCATTCAATACACTGCCGCCCAAAGGCCCGTTATCATACACTGATATCTGGGTTTAAATAGTGGCTCTTACATAAAGCCATTCACGTGCTTTTCCTGCAGGCAGGCAGCCATCCCAGTGGTCATAAACAAAAGAGACTACAGTACTCCGATGGACATAAAGAAAGGTATTTCCTGAGCATGACAGGATGCTAAGACGAAGACTCAACCATCTCTTTCCTTAAAAGTCATATAGTGGTCCTTGGTAACAATTCAGTGTGAGACAATGAACAGACTTTCGGCATTCATGTATGATTTGAAAGAGCCTCGGGTGCAAGTAAGCTCCGCTATACTTAACCATTGTCATTCTGCTTCAAACAACAGAGCAGCTTTCCCCAACTTGGTGCCCTCCACATGTTTCAAGCTAAAGCTTCCATCAGCCACAGCCAGCATGGCTGTGTAGCAAAAGCAAAATTATACCCGAATTCCCAAACAAACTCAGCTGAAGTGACCTGCTCTGTAGCTATCTGAAGATGCAGCTTGTTTGCCAGTGTCCTTTGCTAGACATACCCCATGGGCCAGTCATGGCAGCTACTTCAGGGGGGACTGTAAAGAGATAATAGTATAAAGAATGCTTTGCTTTAGCGGGCAATTTCCCAGGGTCCTCATCTGCTCCTCCTTGATGTCTGATGGTTGGCAGGTGGAAGCTCTTGTATTGTGACAGGAAGCAGGGCTTCTTCATCTTCTGTTTGGCCCTCTGATAACTGGCAATAGTCGTTTCCGGGCTGAGCTTTCTCATCACACATTCAAGGCCAGCCAGGGGCATAGCAGGATTACATAACTCTTCTCGGAGAATCTTAAATTCCAAGAAAGAGGAAACAATGCATGACTGACTCTGCCTCTCTCTGTGCTAAAGGTGACTGAGTGCACAGTGTCCAGGGAAGGATAATCTGCTCTTGCCACCTGCACTCCTATCCTTTCACATGCCCTTCACAGTACAAGGGTTGATGTTGACTCTGAACTGTGCTGTTTGTGCAGCCCTACCAGCTGGACACCCGAGTGCTATGTTGCCTAAACGGCAACTAGGGGTAAGTGTAAAAGCAATAGCTATAAACATGCTGTTCAGCAAAGGAGTAAGTCAGATGGCAGCTGCAACTGCTTGCAAGCTCATACCCTCATGTCACCCATACATATTTTTCGCAAGATGAGGGTTGCCCAATAGCAAATAGGGGCCTGTGTGCCCACGAAAGGGAGAACCAATATGATACTAAAGGCAATGTCGCTTCTTGCTATTCTGCCAGCTTCTACTGGCAGAGACCACAGAGAAGAAGCACCCATCTGGAATCAAATTTATCATCCGCAAACACTTGAAGGCCTGGCGCTAGCTGGCGAAAAAAGAAACCCACACCACAGTCTGAATGGGACTAGCTACAGAAAAGCACCCTGAGGATATGAAAGCAAGCAGGCCTACCTGGGAGCAGGTGAAGAACAAAATCCATCTGGGCCCCAAATATTCAGGAGGTTTTCAGTTGCCAATTGGGCTAGTGGCAACAATATATTTAACCAGTAATTCCATCTGTCCAGATCTGGTCAAAGGCAGCTCTCCACAATGCTCTGTGAAAACACAAAGTGATACAAATGTGAGAGCAGTATCCCGCCATCTTCGATACATTTTTGTGCTGCCTGGTTTTTTAAACCTCCTTATAGTTTGGAAAAGCTCACATTTTTGTTGCATTAGATGATGTTGTCTCTTTTAAATACCTTTCCGTCTATGGAGGTAAAAGGCTCCACTCTGGCAATTAACTTGGAAAAGGAGAGGCCAGGTTTATCATGATTTTTATGAGGCCTGTCCGCCTTGAACCATTTGGCATGAGAGAGATATCTCTTCTTGATCTGGGCAATAGTTATCCCTCTCTGTTTTGAAAGAAAGTTGAAGTCCAGACTACAATTAAAGAAAGAACTAGGATCTTGGTATAAGACATAAATAGAGGGCTGTTTTTTGTTTTGTTTTGATGGAGGTGTAATAATACAGAGGGTGATTAGAGAGAAACAATCAGAAGTCAGAAAAAGTCTGAACTGACATCAGCTGCCAAGAGAGTTTTTATATATGGGTGTGCAGATAAAGAGAGTGAGAAGGAGTTGGGCTATGTACACATAAGTCTGGCTCCAGCACACTCCCACTGCTAGTGTTTGAAGCCAATTACATATGAGGGAGGCCATAGTCCATATGTATCCTGTAGTTTCTCAGTGCTATCATTGTAATTAGCAGTTTCATAAATTTCATGTCCGGGTTAGACTCAGAGATACACAGTTTGGCTGAAGGCATAATTTTCATCATAGGCTTTCGGAAAGCTGTTCATTGGCTTGCTTGAGAGATGCACTGATAAGATATACTGATTTAACTATCTCCCAAGTCTTCTTATTGTGCCTGATTAACTCATTAGAATTCAAAGCTGTCACATTATTCCTGGTCATACAGAGATTCCTCTAGCTGCATTAAGCAGTTAAAATCACAAATCTTGCACCTGTAGGCAAAACCATGAAACCATTGCCAGCAAAACATCTCCTTGAGATTGGAAGGGGTTAACAAAATCCTGTTATAAAACAGTAAATTCTAAATGTGCATTTAAAGGCATATGACTCAGAATTTTTTTTAACAAAAGAGGAAGATTGTTTCAGCTTGAGTTGGACACATTTCTGTTTATATCTCTAAGCTTCCTTCAGAATTAAAGAAATTGTGATCCTCCACACACAAAAAACCTGTCATTCCAGAAAACTGCAGCTGATGATAAATGTTTCCATCACTGGTGAGTTACAGAATCAAAAAATTAATAACAGAAGCAAGGATGTCCTTTCCAACCCCTGCATATGATCTGAATTTTCTTTCCAGTCCCATCTGTCATTACTTCACCCCCACCTTGGGGGTATTCTTGTCCCTGGAAGAGAGTCCAGCGCTATACCTAATCCTTATCTCTCCCCCCCCAAAAAAAAATATATATTATAAAGTTCAAATCAAATCTGAAAAAATATAATCTGAAGCATTTCTATTTTTAATATATTTTATTATTAACATTTAAAAAGGACAACAGCACTATTAAATCATAGCACAAAAACACTAAACATACTAAAGGGGGGGAATGAAAACAGTCACAGGAATGACTCTGTGGAAAACCAAGGTAAGTAAAAAGCAGAGAAGGAAGCATAAGGCAATAAATAAAAAGGAGGAACATGGTCTTCCTAAGCAGGGTCAGGTGAAGAAGGCATGATGTGGACCAGTCAATGTCATAGGTATTGCCAAATAAAATCATATTTCACTGAGATAAGTGGTTTCATATGTTGTTTGTTCATGTTGCACCACAAAAGCCCTCCAACTGGCAGCGAAGCCCACTGGCTTAGCAATTCCCTTCAAAACCTTAAGATGATGGGTTAATTTTTGGGAGACAGCTAATAACTAAGCTTCCTTATACCAGCAGTTCACATTCATAACAGAAACACCCTTCCGTCCCTGTGTTATGACCAGTTGGTTGCAACAAAAAGGAAAATTACCAAATGTTTTAAAGGGAGGTCAACATTAATTACTGAGAAAATAGAGAGAAGACACAATTTTGGATCTAGGTCCAGTGAATGGTCAATAACAATTCCAATTTCCTTACACACTTGTGGCCAGAAAGTAGCTACGTGGGGCAAACCCACCACAGGTGCCAATATGTGCCAATAGCACCACATCCCCTCCAAAAGTCCAAATATTTGTATTCTGAATATGTGCTAGTCATGCAGGTGTATAGTACCCTCTATCAACTGTTTTGAGGGAATTCCTTTGAATATAGGCTGGTGCAAAGGGAAATGTAACAGATTTTATTCTGAACAATTCCATCCGGAATCTCACCCAACTCCACTTCCCACACCAAGCGTAAATCAGAAAAGGAGGGGAACTGCAAAACTAGTAACAATGAGTAAAAATGAGACACTAGCAATTTCATATAATTATTAGAAGGGGGGGATACCCCAGCTTCCATGGAATTAGAGGTCGGGTTGCTGGGCATTCTCTGCTGGATTAGGTATAAAGTGTAGCAACTGGAATATTTCTATTTGACCCTTAGATCAGGGTAATAGAATTGTGTAAAAAGAGGTTTCCATTTGTAGATGTGAACTACAGAGTGCACCAAAGTCTACTGCATATGCGCAAGGGAGAAGAAATATGTTCACCACCAGTGAATGATGTTGCAGGCACTACCTATCTGGCCATAAATGCATCTTAAATTTCAGGAATTAGTGTCAGCATTTTCCAGGTATCACCCAAGGTGTTATAGGAGTTTATACAAAATAAGTTTTACCAGTGGCTAAAGTGGGGCAACCCCTTCATGGATCACTGCCTTGCCGTGGCGAAGGGGCTTGAATAACTCAGAGAAGCTATGAACTATGCCGAGCAGGGCACCCAAGATGAACAGGTCATAGTGGAGAGTTTTGACCAAATGTGATCCACCTGGAGGAGGAACCGGCAAGCCACTCCAGTATCCCTGCCAAGAAAACTCCATGGACAAAGACAACAGGCATATAAAAGTTATGACACTGGAAGATGAGCCCCTCAGGTCGGAAGGTGTCCAACATGCTACTGGGGAAGAGCGGACGACAAGTACAAGTAGATCCAGAGCTGATGAAGCGGCTGGGCCAAAGCCGAAAGGACGCTCAGTTGCGGATATGCATGGAAGCGAAAGGAAAGTCCAATGCTGTAAAGAAAAATATTGCATAGGAACCTGGAATGTAAGAACCATGAACCTGGGTAAGTTGGATGTGGTCAAAAATGAGATGGCAAGAATAAATATTGACATCCTGGGCATCAGTGAACTAAAATGGACGGGAATGGGCGAATTCAGTTCGGATGACCATCATATCTACTACTGTGGGCAAGAAACCCGTAAAAGAAATGGAGTGGCCCTCATAGTCAACAAAAGAGTGGCGAAAGCTGTACTGGGATGCAATCCCAAAAATGATAGAATGATCTCGATACGAATCCAAGGCAGACCTTTTAACATCACAGTAATCCAAGTTTATGCACCAACTACTGGTGCTGAAGAAACTGAAATTGACAAATTCTATGAAGACTTACAAGACCTTATAGAAGTGACACCAAAGAAGGATGTTCTTCTCATTATAGGGGATTGGAATGCTAAAGTAGGGAATCAAGAGATAAAAGGAACAACTGGCAAGTTTGGCCTTGGAGATAAAAACGAAGCAGGGCAAAGGCTAATAGAGTTCTGTCAAGAGAACAAGCTGGTCATCACAAACACGCTTTTCCAACAACACAAGAGACGACTCTACACGTGGACATCACCAGATGGGCAGCATCGTAATCAGATTGATTATATTCTCTGCAGCCAAAGATGGAGAAGCTCTATACAGTCAGCAAAAACAAGACCTGGAGCTGACTGTGGCTCAGATCATCAGCTTCTTATAGCAAAATTCAAGCTTAAACTGAAGAAAGTAGGAAAAACCACTGGGCCGGTAAGATACAATCTGAATCAAATCCCTTATGAATACACAGTGGAAGTGAGGGACAGGTTTAAGGATTTAGATTTGCTGGACAGAGTGCCTGAAGAACTATGGGTGGAGGCTCGCAACATTATACAGGAGGCAGCAACGAAAACCATCCCAATGAAAAGGAAATGCAAGAAAGCAAAGTGGCTGTCCAACGAGGCCTTACAAATAGCAGGGGAGAGAAGGCAAGCAAAATGCGAGGGAGATAGTGAAAGATACAGGAAATTGAATGCAGATTTCCAAAAAATAGCAAGGAGAGACAAGAAGGCCTTCTTAAACGAGCAATGCAAAGAAATAGAGGAAAACAACAGAATGGGAAGAACCAGAGATCTGTTCAAGAAAATTGGAGATATGAAAGGAACATTTCGTACAAAGATTACCATAATAAAGGACAAAAGTGGTAAGGACCTAACAGAAGCAGAAGACATCAAGAAGAGGTGGCAAGAATACACAGAGGAATTATACCAGAAAGATATGGATGGCTCGTACACCCCAGGTAGTGTGGTTGCTGACCTTGAGCCAGACATCCTGGAGAGTGAAGTCAAATGGGCCTTAGAAAGCACTGCAAATAACAAGGCCAGTGGAAGTGATGATATTCCAGCTGAACTATTTAAAATTTTAAAAGATGATGCTGTTAAGGTGCTACACTCAATATGCCAGCAAATTTGGAAAACTCAGCAGTGGCCAGAGGATTGGAGAAGATCAGTCTACATCCCAATCCCAAAGAAGGGCAGTGCCAAAGAATGCTCCAACTACCGCACAATTCCACTCATTTCACACGCTAGCAAAGTTATGCTTAAAATTCTACAAGGCAGGCTTAAGCAGTATGTGGACCGAGAACTCCCAGAAGTGCAAGCTGGATTTCGAAGGGGCAGAGGAACCAGAGACCAAATTGCAAACATGCGCTGGATTATGGAGAAAGCTAGAGAGTTCCAGAAAGACATCTACTTCTGCTTCATTGACTGTGCAAAAGGCTTTGACTGTGTTGACCACAGCAAACTATGGCAAGTTCTTAAAGAAATGGGAGTGCCTGATCACCTCATCTGTCTCCTGAGAAATCTCTATGTGGGACAAGAAGCTACAGTTAGAACTGGATATGGAACAACTGATTGGTTCAAAATTGGGAAAGGAGTACGGCAAGGCTGCATATTGTCTCCCTGCTTATTTAACTTATATGCAGAATTCATCATGTGAAAGGCTGGGCTGGATGAATCCCAAGCCGGAATTAAGATTGCCGGAAGAAATATCAACAACCTCAGATATGCAGATGACACAACCTTGATGGCAGAAAGTGAGGAGGAATTAAAGAACCTTTTAATGAGGGTGAAAGAGGAGAGCGCAAAATATGGTCTGAAGCTCAACATAAAAAAAAAACGAAGATCATGGCCACTGGTCCCATCACCTCCTGGCAAATAGAAGGGGAAGAAATGGAGGCAGTGAGAGATTTTACTTTCTTGGGCTCCATGATCACTGCAGATGGTGACAGCAGTCACGAAATTAAAAGACGCCTGCTCCTTGGGAGAAAGGCAATGGCTAACCTAGACAGCGTCTTAAAAAGCAGAGACATCACCTTGCCAACAAAGGTCCGTATAGTTAAAGCCATGGTTTTCCCAGTAGTGATGTATGGAAGTGAGAGCTGGACCATCAAGAAGGCTGATCGCCGAAGAATTGATGCTTTTGAATTATGGTGCTGGAGGAGACTCATGAGAGTCCCATGGACTGCAAGAAGATCAAACGTATCCATTCTTAAGGAAATCAGCCCTGAGTGCTCACTGGAAGGACAGATCGTGAAGCTGAGGCTCCAATACTTTGGCCACCTCATGAGAAGAGAAGACTCCCTGGAAAAGACCCTGATGTTGGGAAAGATGGAGGGCACAAGGAGAAGGGGACAACAGAGGACGAGATGGTTGGACAGTGGTCTCGAAGCTACAAACATGAGTCTGACCAAACTGCAGGAGGCAGTGGAAGACAGGAGTGCCTGGCGTGCTCTGGTCCATGGGGTCACGAAGAGTCGGACACGACTAAACGACTAAACAACAAAAGTGGGCAAAGAAAATGGATGCCAAGCAATTATACATCTGCACGTGTTCGAAAAATCACTACTCCCCACTGTGGAGTACAATGACCTCATAAAAGCTGTATAATTGACTTTCTTCTAGCTTATGAGTTGACTACCTTAAAAAACAGGCATGTTGATCTTTGGAAGTCAGCTCCCACACAATGATGAATCTCCATTACAGGTATGCAGAGTAAATACATACAAGGTTTATAATATTTGAATAATGTTATCAAACATGATACAATATCTGTCTGGTTGGTCTCTTTAATTATCCACTGCAAAGTTTCTGAAGTTCAAATGGATGGTAAATATTTGCTTTCTTTAAAAAAAAAAGTTACAGCGAAGCTTCTGAAGTGTTGTGCCTCCACACACCCTCTTTCTTGCTTATATATATTCTTCAGTATTACCTGGTGCACGGGAAATTGTGCAATGCATTCCCTCTGGCCATTGCAGGAGCTTAATGGCTATGAGTTCCAGCCACTTTCTTTGCCCTGACGTTGCTTTATTGCTCAGAACTTCCCAAAAAGCATGGATTCAGGTCTCTTGTAGTGAACAACTAGCGGAGCAGACACAGTTGAGGCTTAATTTATGCCAGGACTCAGCTGGGCTCGTCCCTGCCATCTTTTCAATGACAGAATGCAGTCTTTGAAACGTCAAATCCATGAGACTTACTTCTGAGTAAACGCAGTCAAGGCTGGGCTGTGTGCCACCTGGCTAGAAGAGCTTCCAGGAGAGAGGCTTAAAAGCCTTTTCGTGTGTCATATGCCGTCTGCGCTGCAGTTTGTTGTGACGTTTTTCTCTGGAAGGCTCCTTGCTGGTGTTTCTCCACCAGCCAGTTCCCATTTCTTTCCAACCACTCGTCAATGGGTCTGCTAAGCCCATCATCATTCTTCCTCACTACTGTGTTCCTTAACTGCTGGCTTCCTGCCAACCTTGTTTTAAAGCTTCTCGCCTGCTTTTTTCCTCATTTCCCTTTGCACCCCAACTTCCTTCCTGTCTTCCGCAACAGCTTGTCTGCTGTTTCAATTTTCTTCTCTGTCCTTCCCTCACTCCCATCTCTGTGGTTTCTGTTGTATTTCTTCCTGTGCCTAGAAAGGTCTCATCCTCCACTTTCTCCTCTCTAACCTTTAAGCCCCTGCCTCAACATTCACTTTCCTAACACACCGCAGATCACCTCAGTGTGCCTTCACCCAGAGCCACCCCAATCATCAGAACTGAGACAAAGGTGCAGGGGATGGCCAATCGATGTCCCCTGGGTTCTCCTCTTGCTTTCCTCACTTCTGTCCTGGGCTTGCAAATGCAGCAAGAACCTTAAGCTTAAGTAAACTTTACGTTTAAGTGTAAGTAAAATGTCAAATTTACTCCCAAAATGCCTTTCTCTAATGAAGGAGCCCTGTTGGCTCTTTCTCAGACCAGTTTCTCCAATCTTAAATTCAGTTTCCCATTTTTCCACAGCAGTTTGCAACTTTTTCTTAAAAAACACCAAACCTCATGAAAATTCACCAGCACTTTAATGTGGACTTCTACGCAGGTGGTGCTGTGGGTTAAATCACAGAGCCTAGGGCTTGCCGATCAGAAGGCCGGCAGTTCGAATCCCCGCAACAAGGTGAGCTCCCGTTGCTCGGTCCCTGCTCCTGCCAACCTAGCAGTTCGAAAGCACGTCAAAGTGCAAGTAGATAAATAGGTACCGCTCTGGCGGGAAGGTAAATGGCGTTTCTGTGTGCTGCTCTTGTTCACCAGAAGCGGCTTAGTCATGCTGGCCACATGACCCGGAAGCTGTATGCTGGCTCCCTCAGCCAATAAAGTAAGATGAGCATCGTAACCCCAGAGTCATCCACGACTGGACCTAATGGTCAGGGGTTCCTTTACCTTTACCTTTGCTAAATATACACAATTTTGTAAATAAAATTTCCCCTAATGTAAAGCATTTGTCTCTGTTTTCACTAAGACATGCATTTCTATGTGTACTTTATACATTTTTGTACCCATTACTTGGCTGGGGAAATTGCAGAAATTCAGAGAAGTGCAAATTTCAAATGATATCCTTGTCCCAGTTCATGTACTCGTTTGGAAAGTGTGAATTAGTTAGGTTTGCCTTTAAATGTGAAGTAAATCAAATTAGGAAGGCATAGAGCAGCTCTGAAACAAATCAGGCTGCTTTCAAATACTAAAAATTCAAATAAAAATAAAATCTTATGGCTGTTGCATACCCTTAGAAGAATGAAATGAAATGTATTGTTATGAAATCCATTAAAATATTATGACATTGGCTTTTTAATCAGTCCCAGGCAGTTTAAAGGTGAGTTAATCTGGAGTCATTCCAATGCAGAGCAAAGGGAGAAATTACATAAATTTGCAAAAGATGCCAAGGTTACCATCTGGTTGGAATAACTACATTGTGGCCAGGCACTTCTGCCTTGCAGAATTTCTTCACAAAAGTATTTTGTTTGTTTTTTTAAAGCGCACACTCTATTACGTAATTCTAATTTTAAGGGGAAAGGATACTGGGCAAACTGGAAACTAGGATATCCTGCTGAACATTTTTCAAAAACATCATGAAAAAACACCTTTTTCCAAAGCAAATTTACCTAAATTACTGAATTTTCATTAGTCTTTTCAAAGCATTGCCACAGGAATAATCCAAAGGAACCTAGTCACTGCCAACTGAATTTTAAATAGCACTATTGCTGATGTTCATATATATCTGCTTTGGAATGTAGATGTGTCCATTTTGCAATACTCACCTGTCTTCTGAAGTAAGCGTTATTTTAATCTAAAGTTCTTCTCCAGAACAGATCATAATCTAAGTCAGTATGCCTGCTTGTTAGTAAGCCAGGTAAATGAGAAATTGGCTGAACACAATACAAGGGTTCACAGGAGGACTCATGATGCCATTGTGCCAGGGCCCAAACTATAGAATTGGAATAATCAAAGTTATTTTATGACTTTAAGCGTGTTGTCATTGTTCTTGTTTTTCCCCTCTCCTTTAAAATAGCTGCCAGGAGTCCCTAATCCAGATAAGAACCCTGCAGGTGCTCTTTTCCCGAACAGAAGGATTCCGGTGTGGAGAGTGACACTTGTGGATGTGAGCAGTCTAGTTATCTTAAACCAGCGCAGGTCACACAATCTCTGGATTCTCTTGAACCATTGAGCTGTATGCAGGGAGCTTCATGCAGAGCACCTTAGGGTTTTATTTAGAAGAACAACAAAAAAAGAGTCTAGCTTTTCCATTTTTTGACAGAACTGGGTGCAATTTTCAGTTGTGGTCACACCTTCTAATGAATCCTGCCAAATTTTAGAATGATAATTTCAGTCGTTGGGTGAACATGGTAGGAATCATAGGATGATGGATGGTAGGAAAAGAATATGGATTGTCAGCTTTGTGTTAGAGTTCCTATAAATGATGAGAGGGCACAATAAGCGAACTTTAAAGGTTCTTTCACTTTGTTTTATATATTTTTGTTTCTTTTGTTTAATGCATATTTAATATTTCCTTTTAGCAAATAGTTTAGGTATGCGTGAAGCTAATCCATGTTTCCAAAAATGGCAGAAAATAAAGTTTCTGTCTGGTCTTATAATAAATAATAATTTTTTATTTATACCCCGCCCTTCCCGGTTCAGAAACCCGGGCTCAGGGCTGCTAACAACAAATTTAAAACACTTAATTGTAATACAACATAAAAGCAGCATAAAATACAGTATAAAAACATGAATAACAATAAAATTCAAAGTTCAAAAATCAATTTGAGGGAAATCCATCCAATAAACATTAGATAGTCACCAGGGCTAGCTGGCTAAATTAGACCTACTTGGGCCGGCGAGGAGGCCAGGAGAGAATTAGCTGTGGGGTCCCAGAGCGAGTAATCTTCATAAAAAGGGGGGGGAGAGAAGGGAAATAAAATATCAGGCTGATCTTCAGCTCTCTATACAGGTGCATGTAGCATTGCCATCATATACAATCCCAAGCAGGGGGGCAACAGCCCTCTCCTCTGCTTTCCTCCCTTCTTATACATTTTCCGTTTAATAAGGAGAGACCTTTGAACCATCAGTGAATATTGCAAATGGCAATCTTAACATAAACAAGATAAAGACAAAGAAATTCAAACTCTCATACACACACATTAAATTTGCCATAGGTGTGATAATTCTGACTAAGAACATCACCGGATTAATGGTGGAGCAAATTTAACTTTATGCTTGTTGACTCTGCCATGAAAATCCACACAAACAGGAACCAAGCTGATGACATCTGATCTGCCTCATGGTCAGTGTCTGGGAATCAGTGTGTGGGCAGTGGGGAGCTGTGTCTTCCTAGGCTGAAAAGTGAGAAAGGTAACAGTTTCTCTGCTTCAATTTACTGTACCAAAAAAAAGAAAAAGGCAAGTAAAAACGAAAAATGGGGCATTGGATTATGTGACTGTTGCCTACTCTTTTGCTTATCTCTCTGCCCCAGCCCCCAGCCCCCCCCAATTCAGCCCCACTTCTGAAGATTATCAGAGGCACTCCTTGTCCTAACTAGAACCTTGGTGTCACTTTGTTTTTAAATTGTGGGTCTGTTCGCCATCCTGGATTCCAACGAGAGAAAGGGTGAGATATAAATGCAAGGCAAATTTGGAATAGCCTAGTTGGTTAGAGCATGGCGCTGATAATGCCAAGGTTGCACGTTCAGTCCCCCTATTGGACAGCTGCATATTCCTGCATTGCAGGCAGTTGAACCAGATGATCTTTAGGGTCCCTTCCAACTCTACAATCCTACAATTCTATGATTATGTTGCTAAATAAATAAAAATAAATAAAACTATGGGAGCAGTAGAAGGTGAAGCCAGTCAGATAGAAATATGCTATTAAAAAAGAAGTGTGATTAATTTTCTACCTTTGGACATAACTTACCCAGCAGTGCCCAGTTTGTGTTGTCCTCCCACAGCTTCAATTGTGAAATCAGCCATTTCTTCTAGGACTGCTTGAACTCGTAAAGAAGTGAAGATATGCTCACATAAATCCAAGAGAAAGGCACACACTTGCCTAGAACAATTTAACACAGAATTTTGGAATCTGTACTAGGTAGTTCTGTATGTACTTTCACTGCAGGAATTTGCTCAAGGAAGTGCTATCTGATGCTCCTATTTTGCAAATTCCAGGATGTTTAAAGAACCAACATATAAAATCTGGTGGATCACAAAGCAGCATAGTCATAAACCCCACTCGTTGGGTCATCACCTTGTCGTGGTGAGTGGGCTTGCATGTTCCTATGACCCTTGTGAGCGAAGCCGTCGGGAATCTTGTACTCCCAGCAGGGTCACCCAAGGTGGTAAGGTCAAAGGGAAGGAGCTAGACAAAGTATGACCCAAGAAGTCCTCAACAGCAGAACAGTCGGATGATAACAAGCAGTATGTTACAACAGCTGTGAAGGCGGATGAAGGCTGCAGCAGATAGGAATCTACCGGTTTGTCGTGACTACTTCATGCCATCAGAACAGAGCCCTACTGCAAAGACTGTGCGTTGGTCAGCGTGCACTGATCAACACACATAAAACAAATTTACATACAGGCGTCTTCCAAAAACCCAACCCAAACCCCCAAAGTCCCATGACGATCGGCAAATGGTAATGGGGGCAGGACCGTGTAATCTGGAAGCCCCTAGTCATGAACCGGCACATGGGCGGTGGATACAGATTCAGTCGTTCTGACTCAAGGAACGAGGCAGTTGAGCAGCTCGGCAGCTGTATCCATGACTGAGCAGCCCTTTTTAGGATCCACTCTGCTCACCCCGAAAAGGGGAAGGGGCTAGAAAAGGTGCCCTAAACATAGTCTGCCTCCCTTTTTCCCTGACTGGATTACCACGCCCAGTGGGGTCACCTCCTAGCGGTCGTAAAAAACAATTGAACTTTGAAACATGGAATATACAGACTTTGTCAGATCGAACTCAGGACGCAAGGGAGAAACGTGCTAGGAGGAAGGCACACTTGGCAAATCCACATCATGATCAACTCCTGCCCGGAAGCCAATGTCCCCACTGTGGAAGGACGTGTGGATCCAGAATTGGCCTCCACAGTCACTTACTGACTCATTGTTAAAACCGTGTTTATGGAAGACAATCTTACTCGGCTATGAGTGATCGCCAAAGAAGAAGAAGTCATAAACATTTTTCATGATCCAGAAGGGTTGTCAATTATTGTGGTTTATGACAAGTCTGATAATAATAAGGCACTGTGACCCAAAAATTTGAATAAGGGATCTCTTACCAATGATAAGAGCGGGTGGTGCTGTGGTCTAAACCACTGAACCTCTTGGGCCTGCCGATCAGAAGGTCGGCGGTTCAAATCTCCGTGACAGGGTGAGCTTCCATTGCTCGGTCCCAGTTCCTGCCAGCCTAGCAGTTCGAAAGCACGCCAGTACAAGTAGATAAATAGGTACTGCTGCGGTAGGAAGGTATACGGCACTCTGGTTCCATGCACTCTGGTTCCATCATGGAGTTTCGTTGTGCCAGAAGTGGTTTAGTCATGCTGGCCACATAACCCAGAAAGCTGTCTGTGGACAAACACCATCTCCCTCGGCCTGAAAGCAAGATAAGCACCACAACCCCATAGTCACCTTTGACTGGACATAACCTTTACCTTTTTACCTTTACTTCTCAACTGTCCCTCATTGTGAAGAGCATGAATGTATAAAATATATAAAATGTGGGTGAACACATACATGTTCTTAAATGCTACTAATGAATTTTAGCCGCAACCATAACCCTACTTATCTCAGACTGAACCTCATTGAATTCAACTGACTTCTGAGTAGACATGGTTAGGACCACACTGTTAGAGTACCATAGGCTTTCAAAAATTCTGGCAAGCCTATAGATGTAGGAATAACTAGATTGCCTTTGTTAACAATTGGTGTGATATTCCCTGGCACGAGGGGATAACTACATGTCAGCAGAGCTCCAGCACTGCATTTTTAAAAACCAAGGTAGATCCAATGAAAAGTGGGTGTTGATGTGACACACGCACCGTGCCGCCAAGTAAAACTGGGGGGCGGCAGCCACTCCATTTGAAAATTGTGGGTGCCTGGGTACCCAGGGCCCTACATAGTTGGTGCTTATATCTCCAACCCTGTCATCCTCCTCCACTGCACCTAAGTAGCTTAGGGCAGGGGGTAGGCAAACTAAGGCCCGGGGGCCGGATCCAGCCCAATTGCCTTCTAAATCCGGCCCATGGACAGTCCAGGAATCAGTGTGTTTTTACATGAGTTGAATGTGTGCTTTTATTTAAAATGCATCTCTGGGTTATTTGTGGGGCAAAGGAATTCGTTCATCTATTATTATTTTTTTAAATATAGTTTGGTCCCACCACATGGTCTGAGGGATGGTGAACCAGCCCACAGGTGAAAAAGGTTGCTGACCCCTGGGCTTAGGGGGTGGAGGGCAGCCCAGCTCTGACTATTCCCCACCTCCTCAGCACTTGCCACCTCAGGTGGCTGATTCACTCTCCCCCCAAAGTAGGGCCAGCCCTTGAAATGAAATGAGATGAAATGAATACTGAAATAGTAGAATAGCCAAGGTCACTGGGTTTTGCCAGCAGAAAGCATTTTTATTTAGCTCTTATTATCATGAAGCTCAGTCAACATTAGCATTTTAACAGGATCTAGACAGGGATCAATAAAGTGTCATGTAATGATTACTTCTCAGCAGAGGGAAGCTGGGAATTAAAACAACCAGGAAAAATCCAATTCAGGCAAAACTAAAAGAATGAAGGGAGCAATAATTCAGACAAAGCCAGGAGAAAGGTGGGAACAGTAAACTCTTGGAATGAAGAAGGATTGGCTGGTAGAAGCTGCAGGTGAATGACTTATCCAAGTAAGGAGGGTTATGTGCATACTCTTGAGTGAGTCAGATGCAGAGGTAACAATGAGACATGTCCTGCAACCTGCTTTGAAAGCAGATATGAAGCATTGGATCAGACAGTCCTGGGACTGTTTCCACACTGCACAGCGGCACAGGAGATGTGGCTAGTTCCACTTTCCTGCTTCAGAGTGTACCTGCAAGGAACACATGATCAGCAACACATTTGCTATATATGCACATGTTAAATGTACATGGATAGACATACGTTGTGTGTATCTGGATGAAATTCATATGCATCTTGGTCCAGGTTATTGAAGATTTATTATGTACCCTCTAACACTTCACAGGTGGATATAGGGACAGCCTTGAGTACTTGTCAAATCTATACACCATCCTTTCCCAATCTGATATCCCTCAGATGCTTGCTAAACTCTAGCTCCCATCCTTTCTGACTTTGGCCATCTTGGCTTGGGCCAAGAGGAGCTATGTAGCCCAAGTAACTGGAAGGCACCAGATTGGAAAAGGCTGCTCTACTTTTAGCGCACAATTCAAAGTGTTGGTGCTGACCTTTAAAGCCCTAAATGGCCTCGGCCCTGTATACCTGAAGGAGCGTCTCCACCCCCATTGTTCAGCCCAGAGGTCCAGCTCCAAGCACCTTCTGGTGGTTCCCTCACTGCAAGAAGTGAAGTTACAGGGAACCAGGCAGAGGGCCTTCTGGATGGGCACATCCACACTATGGCCCACCCTCCCATCAGATGTCAAGGAGATGAATAACTATACAGTGGTACCTCTGGTTATGAACTTAATTTGTTCCAGAGGTCCGTTCTTAACCTGAGGTACCACTTTAGCTAATGAGGCCTCCCCCTGCCGCTGCCCCGCCACACGATTTCTGTTCTCATCCTGGGGCAAAGTTCTTAACCTGAGGTACTACTTCCAGGTTAGTGGAGTCTGTAACCTGAACTGTTTGTAACCCAAGGTGTTTGTAACCCGAGGTACCACTGTATGACTTTTAGAAGACATCTGAAGGCAGCCCTGTACAGAGAAGTTTTTAATTGTTGGTGTTTTATTGTGTTTTTAATATTTTGTTTGGAGCCTCCCAGAGTGACTGGGGCAACCCAGTCAGATAGGTAGTATATAAATAATAAAATTATTATTATTATTATTATTATTATTATTATTATTATTACACAAAATAGCTGCAACTCAGAAACATTCAGCAATCTTTGCTATCTGCATAAGGGTGTACAGAATGGAACATGATGGAAGAAATGCCAATGTACCAGTGTTGTGTAACCATGTGTGTGAGCATTTACATGTCACACTTAACAATACTCCACTCTTTCCAGGCATGGTCTACACTTTAAAGCTCCATGACCAAGAATCCTCCCCTTTTCCCACTTCTGGAGCTTTCCTTGTGAAAACCCACTCTTTCAAGCTGAATCGGAGCAAAGAGCAATCTGGGGAAAGCCTGAATTGCCATTTGTTGTGCTTCAGCTTTAAAGAATGGGCTTTTGAGGGAAAGCTCTGGGGCAAAAAGAAATGAGTACTTGGACACAGAGCTTTAAAGCACGGACCTGTGTCTGGCAAGAGCAAGGTGTGTGTGGATATGAGAAAGCCTCTGATTGAATTCAATTTATTTTCTTGATGATCCAAGTTCTGACCAGAGCAAGACAGAACACCATGCAACAGGAGTACTTTGCATGATCTCTTGGGCTGAGGAGAAATACTTACTTGCATTGATTTCCTAATGGCATATTGTAGCAGAACATAAGCAAATGATTTTGGGACTGGCTTCTCTCCCCACCCACCCCCACCCCTGCTTTTAATTGTTTGGATCATGGGGGCTGTGAGGGAAAGTACGTGCAGAGGAGGCTTGCCATTGCGAAAGATGTGTTCCCTTGGTTTTCCTTCTCTTGGCTTGGCAGGAAACGTGGGCTTTTGACTTCCTGTAAGCAGCAGATGCCTTATTCTTTGTATTCCCCAAATAGGAAGTGTGAGAACCCTTCTGCCAAGCACATGGAAACTTAATTTCATTTTCAGTGCAGGATTAATAGCTAGGAAGTTATGTTGTTGCTCAGGGTTGGCTACTGCTAATTACTTCAAACATTAATGCAACTTCCTTGAACAGAAGTGCAGTGTCACTTCTAACTTGCAGTTAGAAGTTGCACTTCTAACTTGAACAGAAGTGCAGTGTCACTCCTAACTTGCAGTTCCCTGGTGCTAGGGGTGGCATGTCCTGTTTTGCCACTTGAGGTGACACGGGAATGTGCCGGCCCAGCCCTGCTGCCATCCTGCCACTGGCACCCGCTGCCCCATTCCGCTGCTGAAGTCTCCCCTAGGTGTGTTGCATTTGTGCCTCCCGCAGACCACCAGTGGCAGTGGTGGCGGTGGCCTCCAGTGAAATCTCTTGAGAGCTCCCCAAAATATTGCAAAATCTTGTGCGCTCTGTGAGATCTCATGACACAGGCGCCAAGTTGCACCTGACATTGGGGGAGGGGATGACATCACACGTGCAATGTCATGCGCATGACGTCACCTGCATTGTGTGCCATGTACAAGACTGCTGCATCAGGAGAGACTGACCAGGGCTCCTCCCAATGTGACATTTGCCCGCCAGGTCAAATTGGTCCACACAGCGCCTCCCAATGCTGTACGGCCCAGGGCAACATCCTGCCAGGCATCCTCTGCCCCCTCACGATGGGGGGGCTGAGCCCCATCCCAGCAGATATTGGGGGGCTGTAGAGACCTCAGCCCCACGGAGTTGACACACCTGTCTCATGAGATTTCAGCAAGATCTTTTGAGATCTCAGTGGAAACTGGTGCCACTGCTGGCACCACTCCTCTGCTAGCGGCAAGGGGAGCGGGGCACTCAATAGGGTGCCACCTAGCAGGCTTCCACCACTTGAGGCAGTGTCCTCACCTTGCCTCATGGGAGGACCAGTCCTGCCTGGTGCCATCTCTTAAAGCCCTCACTTCCTGTATGAGACCCTGGGCCTGAAACATTTTGAGGCCTGAAGTAGAGTAGGAAATCCTGTCCCCCACATGCACTCAGTCAAGTAGTACCCCTGAACATGCACAGAGCTGGCTCTAAAGGACATTTTTATTTCAGATCTGTAGGTAGACTAAACATTTGGGCAATGATTAATATATGTTTATCTTTCTGAGAATAATTCCATTTAATTTTGTAAAACAGAAACGAAGGGAAAGGAAATATACCTTGACATCTTTATTCCTCCTGAAAGTTTTAAAAGCATTATGCTCCAAATATGTTAACAAATCTGTGCAAACTGATCCTGATCCCAAGAAAGTAATCTGAATGGAAATCGTAATAGTGATTATAGTGAGCTATGGGTGGGTTCAGATGTAACGATCCTGACTTGATAAACCATACAGTGATACCTTGGTTCTCAGACTTAATCTATTCTGGGAGTCCATTCAAAAACCAAGGCGCAGCTTCCAATTTGCTGCAGGAGCTTCCTGCACTCAAGCGGAAGCTGCACCGGACATTCAGCTTCTGAAAAACATTCGCAAACTGGAACACTTACTTCCGGGTTTGCGGCGTTCAGGAGCCGATTTGTTCAGGAGTCAAGCCATTCGAGAACCAAGGTACCACTGTAGTTCAACTTTATTAAAACATGAGCAAGCGCTGGGCCCACATTCTCCCCCACCCCTTTCTCCTTCCCTTATAGGTTGACTTTGGATCTTTGGTCATGGTCTCTTTAAACCACAGTTGTATACTGATTTCAGATGTTGGCTAGTGAACTAATGGAAAACCACAGCTCTCCATTTTGGAGACCATGAACAAGACATCAAAGTCCACTGCATGAGGAGGGAAGGACACAGAAAGCACATGGACTTGATAATCTCTTAATCAGCTATGGTTTATAAAGCTTGGATCATTATGACCAAACTGACCTACTTAATAAATATGGTTTTCAGAGTTTAGGAGCTGTATTTCTGACATCTGGCTACGGTCTGCCAGAGGCAGCTGAGGCATGAGTGTTGGGCTCATGGGCTCTCTAGGTTCAATGAGGCCTTTTAAGTCTGGCTTTTTGTGCTCCTTCACACCAAAAGAGCACTGGAACCACGTTTCCTTTGACTCCTGCATTTCCTTTCTTTGTGGAACGATGTCAAGGGCTGTTCATTTCTGTCTTGACATTCACAGCCTTTGGCTTGGAAACATGAAAAATCCTTCAGTGTTGTAACGTGAAGTTTATGGAGATGTTTCCTCGGGGGGGGGGGGGGAGCATCATTTTTAAAAAAGTTTCTTTTGGTCATATCACTACCCAAAAATATAGATTGCCCGTTTCCCAAAATGATAGATTTGCTTTACTAAAGAAAAGAAAAGAAAAGAAAAGAAAAGAAAAGAAAAGTGTGTGAGTGGGGAGGAAAGCCTTTCAAATTACCCTCATCCTGCCAAGCACTGAGCATGACCCAACACCACATTTTTACCGCATACTTCCATTGCACTCTGAAAGCTCCCTGGGTTCAGAAGGGTCACCTCCTATGACTTCAGAGTTGTACTGGAGCGTTCATAAATTAGGCCTTTCCTGTACATTAGTACTTTGGCCCCTTGCCATGGAGTTGTAGTCCAAGAACTTACAGCCAAGAGCTTGGGGTTGTTGCTGTCTGTTACAAAGGTTAAAGGATGGAAAGAATTCACTCTTTCCCTATTCTACCACTGCCCTCTTTGACAACTATGAAAAATTAAAGTGATGCACAACTAAGAAAATGAAATCTTTTAATATACCTCTAGGACTGAGACTGCTGACCGGTGCTCACTCAGTCAAGAGAGGGTTTAACTTTTATTCCATTTGGATGTTTCCCTCTTGGACTGCAAATAACTAATGCCTGGATCAAATCTGCAATACTGCAGCACTGGGGCCACTTTTGTGAAACACTAGTTTTTGTAAAGAGAAGCCGTATGGTTCAGGCAAATGAAGTAGTTCCTTCAGAAGGCCATGCAGCACAGGCCTGAACCCGTCTAGTCAAGTGAACAATATCATGGCGAAAATCTAAAGAACAAAATACTTTGATTAACCAATGAACTAATTAGTTGCAGATTTCTAAAGCAAGCTCATGG
Organism: Podarcis erhardii; assembly: GCF_964252035.2. Lineage (NCBI taxonomy): Eukaryota > Metazoa > Chordata > Lepidosauria > Squamata > Lacertidae > Podarcis > Podarcis erhardii. The sequence goes on from NC_138508.1 coordinate 58,241,264, forward strand.
TGTAGCCTAATTTTGGCAGATGCTCCTTCATTCTAAGTGTCTGAACTCATATCTGCCTCTGTTCTCTTTAGACATATATTCAAAAGGTATCTGTCATGGACTGATCAGACGTAGAGGAATGGTGAGAGGAACTAGTTGGGGAACTCCCAAGGGAAGAAAGCTCAGAGCCCGGGATTGGTGGTGGGATGACAGTGAGTGGCCAGAGGGAAAGAGGCAGAAGACCAGGGGGTGGGGAGGTGTCAGAAATTGAAGAGATAATTGGGCTTAGTGAGTAAGTGGCCCAATTTCCTGGAATTACAGAAGCCATCTCAGTTTCTGATTTGATCCCATAATGTCCTGGTTCTCCTTTTTCCTCTCCTCCACATCTTGGAGAACAATTAAAAGTGCTGGAGAGATCAGACACACACACCCTTCCTGTCCTTTTTGGAAACAGGAGGCTTTGCTCTGTGTGTGTGTAGGTGCAAAAACGGAGTCCTGTTTATGCTGAAAATAAAATACCTGCACTAAATGAAGGAAATGGTGAAGCTGGCATACAAAGTCCTTCCTATAACTTTGAAGGGAAATGTAACTGATCCACATAAATTCTTCAATTGCAATGCTTTAGCATGATGTGGAGAAAGTGGGTATTGATATATTTTTCTCCCTCCCTCATAGTATTAGAACCTGGACCCATCCAACGAAGCTAAAGGTGGAGGACAGGGCATAGTTAAACTATGGAATTTGCTCCCATAAGATGTAGCGATGGATTTGAAGAGGGCTTGAGCAAAATGGTGGAGAATATAGCTACCAATGGCTGCTAGCCCTGATGGCTATGTGCTCCCTCAAATGTTGGAGACAGCATGCCTTTGAACTGGAGTCCAGTCTGTGAGTCCAGCTTTGCCATAATAAATTTGTTCGTCTTCAAGATGTCTCAAGACTCTTTGTCTGCTTTCAATAAAATAAAATTATACGAGTTTGACTCCAATAAATGAACCGCTACACCAAAAATGATTTATGCAATCATTTGATCAGAAAGATCAGAAAGTTCTGTCTCAATATTTATATGGTATGAAACCCAGTAATTTCCCAACTTCCCTCCACCACCTCAAGGGAACAGAGGCTGAAACAAAATAAAGCACAATCAAAAGTACACCACAATCCTCAAAAGTCAGTGGGTACACTCTTTTTCTCTGTAAGCAACATGGGACAGTTGTGAGGAGGGGCTAAGTGCACATGTTTCCTGATTCCTGCTCATGGGAATGTGGAAATTCCACATGTGATGCAGGATTGGGAGAAGAACAGTAGCTGTCCCCCAACCCCAACCCGCATCTCCATCTAGCTCAATAACTTGGATTGTAACCTTCTGGAGTAGGGAGTCTCCTGGACTCATGGCGGTCCCTATGCAGCGCAGAAACATAGGAAATCAGAGTTCTCCATCATGTGGGTTCACCCCCATGAACAGAAGAGGGACAGTGGAGATGTGGATGGAGCTAGAGATGGGTGCATCTGTCCATGTTAGTCTCACTATTTCTCATTTTCCAATCTTTAAGTTCCATTCACTCCATTTCCACATGATTTTTTAAATGCCACACGAAAATCCATATGTATATTTGTGTGCATTTCTCCTGACGTATACATTTTGGTATGGGATCTTGCCTGGCACATGTGGTTTTGCATGCCTAGAATCCATTTTTGTACATTATTTTCACTAATATACATATTTTGGGAGGTGCATTTTCACTAGCAAAAACGTGTTTGTGTGCATGCTTTGGTTAAGAGAGCTGTACTGCAAAATTCAGAGCATGGCACATTTTGGAGGAGCTTTGTGCTTGGTCTCTGTCTTGCGTCATGAAATGCAAACTGGGTAGGCTGACATTAGAATGGGAACCAAAAGAATTTCACTCCTATCCTTAGATGGAACCACCACATTTGTCCCCGCAGGGCCCCTTCAAATGTGAAATTTCCATATTTCTAAAACACTGGACTAGGATTTTGATAGGTGGGTTATCTGCAATTAAGGTTAGCGAGAATCATGCACTGACTGGATGAAATGGTATACTGCAGGGGTCAGCAAACTTTTTCAGCAGGGGGCCGGTCCACTGTCCCTCAGACCTTATGGGGGGCCAGACTACAGTGGTACCTTGGGTTAAGTACTTAATTCGTTCCGGAGGTCCATTCTTAACCTGAAACTGTTCTTAACCTGAATCACCACTTTAGCTAATGGGGCCTCCCGCTGCTGCCGCTCCACCGGAGCACGATTTCTGTTCTCATGCTGAAGCAAAGTTCTTAACCGAAGCACTATTTCTGGGTTAGTGGAGTATGTAACCTGAAGCGTATGTAACCTGAAGCGTATGTAACCCGAGGTACCACTGTATATTTTTTGGGGGGAAATGAACAAATTCCTATGTCCCACAAATAACCCAGAGTTGCATTTTAAATAAAAGCACACATTCTACTCCTGTAAAAACACGCTGATTCCTGGACTGTCTGCAGGCCGGATTTAGAAGGGAATTGGGCCGCATCCAGCCCCTGGCCTTAGTTTGCCTACCCATGATATACTGTATCTATAGGGTTGGAGGAGAAATTCAATTACACTTTCCAAAACAATATGCAAATTGAAACATAGCCATCCTTCAGTATTCACACTTATCCAAAGTTTGCAATGCAGTTCACCAACCAAAAAATGCATGAAGGTATTTTATATATATATATGAAAATTGCTGCAGAATTTGGACAGCTAAATTTAAGACTGGAAAATGAGAAACCAAGAGACCTGAAAATGACAGATTCTCCCACCCATATCTGTGAGTGCATAAACCCGAACACAGCTTCTTAAAGTTGTAACATGAAAGCGGAAGCTACTATGGGCATATCTGCCTGGAGACAATAGAAGGATAGCATGTTTATTACATTGGCTAGACCAAAGAAACCTAATTATAGGCATGGTCTGAGACAACACAGAGCATCTCCACTGTGTGCACACAGAAAACATGAATGAAATGAAAACTCAACCCAACTTAAGGAAACAACTATTTGCATGTAAAATGTGCTCTTGGGCTCTGTTAGGGCTCAGACTTCTGCTGTGCTTGTTGGCATTTGATCTGTACACCAGTGACTAAAATAACCTTGCTCTATACCATAAACAAGACAAGCAGTCTGTTTTCTGTAGTAGCCCTTATAATTCTGAACTCTGGAAGAGCTGACATTTATTTTCGCCTCCTCATGGCTTTCGCTGGTGGTTGAAAGAGCCCAACCCAGCAGCAACTGGTGGGATAGGGCAGGGTTGTGAATTTGTCCTGCTGAGATGGATGTCGGTACAGTTTCCCTGGATGGGGCTATATAGTGACAAGGACAAGGCTGCACAGACGCCAGTCCACATTGCCCTAACCTCGCTGCTGCCCTGACCTGTCACAGCCGTTTACAGGTAAGCTGTAGCAATACAGGTTTTGGGTTGACAGCTCTGTTAGTCTGCCGAAATACCAGTGGTGGCATAAGGAAAAAATTGGTGGGAGGAACGGAAAAGACATAGGATATTTTGAGGTGGCCGAGTTGTATCACACATGGTAAGCTAAATAAAAAAATTCCTTCCAGTAGCACCTTAAAGACCAACTGAGTTAGTTCTAGGTATGAGCTTTCGTGTGCATGCACACTTCTTCAGATACACTGAAACAGAAGTCACCGGACCTTTCTATATAGTGAGAAGGTGGGGAGGGGTATTACTCAGAAGGGTGGTGGGAATGGGTGATTGGCAGATAGCTGCGATGAGCCTGTTGACGACTCTTAACGACTGCAATAGGTCTAACAGGAAAAAGCAAGGGGTGAGAAGGTGAAAAATGGCTTTGTCATGTATAATGAGATAAGAATCCAATGTCTTTGTTCAAACCAGGTCTCTCCATAGTTTTAAGTTTGGTGATAAGTTGCAATTCAGCAGCTTCTCTTTCCAGTCTATTTCTGAAATTCCTTTGTAATAGAACAGCTACTTTGAGATCTTGTATAGAATGTCCTGGGAGATTGAAGTGTTCTCCTACTGGTTTCTCTGTCTTGTGGTTCCTGATGTCGGATTTATGTCCGTTTATTCTTTGGCGTAAGGTTTGGCCTGTTTGTCCAATATAGAGAGCTGAAGGACACTGTTGGCATTTGATGGCATACACAATGTTAGACGATGAGCAATTAAATAGTCCTGAGATGGTATGTGTGATGTTGTTGGGGCCAGTAATGGTGTTGTCCGGGTGTATGTGGCAGCAAAGTTGGCATCTGGGTTTATTGCAGGCTCTGGTGCCAGTGTCCGTGTTAAGTCTGGTTATAGTATTATTGTGGGTTAGGAGTTGTTTAAGATTGGGGGGCTGTCTGTAGGCAATGAAAGGTCTTCCTCCCAGAGCTTGAGAAAGAGAACTGTCATTGTCCAGGAGAGGTTGTAGATCTCTGATGATGCGTTGTACTGTTTTAACTTGGGAGCTGTATGTGATGACTAGAGGTGTTCTGTTATTTTCTTTTTTGGGTCTGTCTTGCAGCAAGTTCTCTCTGGGTATCAGTCTGGCTCTGTTGATCTGTTGTCTAACTTCATCTGCTGGGTATTTTAGTTCTAAAAAGGTTTGCTGTAGATCTCTTAGGTGAGAGTCTCTGTCTGTAGAATTGGAGCAGATGCGGCTGTAACGTAGTGCCTGGCTATATACAATGGACTGTTTGGTATGTTTGGGATGGTAGCTAGAGGCATGTAGATATGTTTGTCGGTCAGTTGGTTTACGGTATAAGGTGGTGTCTATGCGCCCATCCTGTATTTTTATAGTAGTGTCCAAAAAATGTATTTCTTGCATAGATTGATTCATTGTTAGGTGGATGGTGGGGTGAAAATCATTGAATTTCTGGTGGAAGGTGTCCAGGGTCTGTTGACCATGTGTCCAGATGATAAAAATATCATCAATGTATCGCAGGTACAAGAGAGGTTTGAGTGGGTAGGAGTTTAGGAAACGTTGTTCTAAATCCGCCATGAAGATGTTGGCATACTGTGGGGCCATGCGGGTGCCCATTGCTGTGCCGCTGATCTGAAGGAACAGGTCATCACCGAATTTGAAGTTGTTGTGGGTAAGGACAAATTGGCAGAGTTTGGTAGCAAAGTCCGCTGTGGTTTTATCTGAAATGGTGTTCCTTATAGCTTGTAAACCATCGTTGTGTGGGATGTTGGTATACAGAGATTCCACATCCATAGTAGCTAGTATAGTATTGTTGGGAAGATTATTTAAAGATTGTATTTTCCTCAGAAAATCTGTGGTGTCACGTACATAGCTGGGAGCACTGATGGCATATGGTTTCAGAACAGAGTCCATATAACCGGAGACACCCACTGTAATAGTGCCAATACCTGAAATGATGGGGCATCCTGGATTTCCTGGTTTGTGTATTTTAGGTAGAAGATAGAAAGTTCCTGGTCGAGGTTCTGTTGGTGTGTTTGTGAGGATCTGTTCTTGGATGTGTGGGGGTAGCTCCTTAACAATCTTGTTCAGTTCTTTTTTGTATTCTTGTGTGGGGTCTGAGTCCAATTTTATGTAAAAGGCGGTATTGGAAAGTTGTCTGTGAGCCTCCTGAATGTAGTCAGTTTTGTTCATGATGACGACCGCTCCACCTTTGTCCGCTTCTTTAATTATAATGTCTGGGTTGTTTCTGAGATTATCTATGGCTCTCCTTTCGGCATGGTTTAGATTTTGTTGTAAGCGATGGTGTTTTCTGGTCACATCTGTTTGGATTCTGTGGCGGAAGCAGTCAATGTACAAGTCCAGTGTGGTATTGCGTCCATCAGGAGGGGTCCATGTGGAGTCCCTTTTTGTGTAACACTTTTTTGGTGGTAGTTGGTGGTCAGTGTTCTGTTGGGAGGGTGGTTGTTGTTCTGCAGTGGGTTGTGAAGTTGTTGCTTGTTCTGCTTTGTCTTGTTGTTGTGTGTGTTGAAAATACTCCTTCAGGCGTAAACGGCGGAAAAATGCTTCCAAGTCCCCACAGAACTGAATCATGTGTGGGGATTTGGCAGGGCAGAATGACAGTCCACGTGAAAGGACTGATTCCTCAGCTGGGCTGAGTGCTTGCTGTGAGAGATTGACAATATTGTTGATCTTGTTTTGATTAGTAGCCTGTAGGTTGGAAAGGTTAGAGAGTTTCTTGTTTTTCTGTTTTTTCAGTAGCTCCAGTTGAGAGTGGTAAATGTTCTGTTTTTCCTTTTGGAACTCTTGCCAAGCTTGGTGGTTCCTGATAGAGTTGTCCAATACAAGGAGTTCCTCCTTTATTAGCTTCTGTTTAGAGTAGAGAACGCTGATCAGATGTTTGAGCAGCTTCTTAGAGAAAGTGCTGCATAGTTTTCTTGCATATTCAGTGGGATACGTGGATTGTAGAGGGTTCTTAATTCTAAGACCCTTGGGTATAATGTCCAGGTTCTTGCATTTAGTAAGAAAGAAGATATCAGTCTGTACCTGTGCAAGTTTCTTGGTGAGGTTGATGGACTTCCATTTCATGCGGCTCAATGTGGTGCCTTCCATAGTTCCAGTTACAGATAGGTAGCCGTGTTGGTCTGCCATGGTCAAAACAAAATAAAAAAATTCCTTCCAGTAGCACCTTAAAGACCAACTGAGTTAGTTCTAGGTATGAGCTTTCGTGTGCATGCACACTTCTTCAGATACACTGAAACAGAAGTCACCGGACCTTTCTATATAGTGAGAAGGTGGGGAGGGGTATTACTCAGAAGGGTGGTGGGAATGGGTGATTGGCAGATAGCTGCGATGAGCCTGTTGACGACTCTTAACGACTGCAATAGGTCTAACAGGAAAAAGCAAGGGGTGAGAAGGTGAAATGGTAAGCTAACTGACAGAAAAATGGTAGTGTATGTCAATGGCACAAGTCCAGCAAAGGTGAGGGCAAGGGCAGGGGCAAGCTCCTTGTATAAGAGGGCACTTCACACACACCCCTCCAGCACTACTCATGCCCAGTACACTGGGTCATATATATTGGACCAACCCAAAGGAATCCTAATGTGAATGGCCTCGGTCCAGTATATCTGAAGGAGCGTCTTGCCCCCATCATTCTACCCAGACACTGAGGTCCAGCACAGAGGGCTGTCTGGGGGTTTTCACTGCAAAAAGCCAAGTTACAGAAAACCAGGCAGAGGGCCTTCTCGGTAGTGGCACCCGCCCTGTGGAACACTCTCCCACCAGATGTCAAAGAGAACAACAACTACCAGACTTTTAGAAGACATCTGAAGGCAGCCCTGTTTAGGGAAGCTTTTAATGTTTGATGCATTACTGTATTTTAATATTTTGTTGGAAGCCGCCCAGAGTGGCTGGGGAAGCCCAGCAAGGTGGGCGAGGTATAAATAAATTATGATGATGATGATGATGATGATGATGATGATGCTAGAAAAGGAGATCATCTCACTGTGTGTGCTCAATAAGAGCTTAGCAAAAACCTCAATCAGAACTTAGAAAAAGCTGACAAAAGCCAGGTTTTTCAACAATATCTACTAGATTGCCGGAAAGAGAATAAAGGAAAATTAGCAAGGTCAGTCTTTCCTGTAGTAATTCATGAAAGGCTGGAGTGTTAGTATATGTGACTTTCAAGGCGAACTTTCCAAATGGAAAGCAACATTTGCAGAAAAGAGAAAAACATCTAAAAATAAGTGCTCATCATTCTTGCATGCATAGAAATACCAAGGGGCAAAATCTGGCTTTCCACATTGTGCAATGACTCATCCTCACTCCCCCACCCCCACTGCCCTGCCCCAAGTTGTAATTGGCGTGGAAGACATGTATTTAGCAGAATGATTCATTCCAAATGGCCACCGGGTTACTAGCTGGGCTGGAAATAAGGGGATGAAAACTGACGTAAAGGCCGAGGGACTTGGAATGCACCAGCTATTTGGAGACCAAGTATGGCAGACATTAACACTCAGTTGTCACTTGTAAATCTTCAATTGCTTTGACAGGTGGCAGAATGGGACATGCGAATACCTATATTTTTCAGAGAGAACCACACTGCTTGGAAAGTGGGTCGTGGCCAAAGCAACAGTCTATATTTTATTTATATCTGTGGGGCGGGAGAGACGTCAGGGGAGCCTGGTAAACTTTTGCCAAGCACGCTTTCTCATTTTCAACTGTGGATGTGTCAAACTACTTCCTTACTCTGCTCCAGATTTGTATAGGGTTTACTTCTTAGCCTTTCCTTATCCCAAAGATATCCCACAAGGCAGCAGAGGTTTAGGATCAGAGTTTTCCTTCTCCTAGATTGTCTACCTTCCCAGGTCGATGAGCCCCACCTGCCCCTCACTTCCCTCTACAGCATGTTGCACAAACCACCTTCTTGACTGTGGGACCCACTATTGTTCTCGTCTTCGTAATCTGCCAGAGCAGATGCAGGGGAAGTCCCTAACTCACTGAAGGACTGAGACCCATTGGCTACCCTCAGCTGGTTTAGGCTGCCAGTCAAAGCTGCTCCTGGGGTGTGGCTGCTGTCTCATCATGCTGACAGCTTCTAAGAGCCACAGGCAAGATCACCCACCCAATCTGTGGTCTTGTGTAAGCTATTAAAGGTTAAGGAAACTCAGCCTCTTTTTCCCCCATCAGGTCACCCCTGCCATTTATTGTGTGCAAGAATTAATCCTTCTTTGACGCAGCCCATTTGTGTAAGAGGTAAGATTTGCAGAGCAAATGGAACATTTCTTTGATTCATACAAATTGCTCAACTTTAGAATAATGGACACAGTTCCACTAGGAGAGGACTGCCGCTCAAGGGAACTACAATGCTGAAGCTGAGACAAACGAAACCAAAAGCTTTTCACAGAACAAACAATGGGGGATGTTCTCATCTGGGTCAAGCTGGACAGCTACACCCAGAGAAAGTGCAACTCCTTCTCTGGAGGAAAAGCTCATTAATCATGTCACAACCGAGGCCAGAATTATAAAGGGAATTTCAGGTGCTCCATATTTTAATGCCCCCCGTCTTTTTTAACAAGCTAAACAAACATCTAATTGAGTCCTTGGTACCAAAACAGACGGTTTATTAAATATCATTCACCAAATATTTATATGAACTTGTCAAATGTATGAGAAATTCATAGAGTAATTATATATACCAATGACATAGTTGGTGTATATATATCTAATATTATGTATTAGATAGTATATAGCAGTTCTACCGGGTTGGTTCCCTTCATGGATCACTGCCTTGTTGTGGCAAGGGGGCTTGAATAATTTCGAGACGCTATGAGCTATGCCATGCAGGGCCACCCAAGACGGACAGGTCATAGCCGAGAGTTTAGACTCAATGTGATCCACCTGGAGAAGGAACTGGCAAACCACTCCAGTATTTTGCCAAGAAAACTCCATGGACATAAAAAAGGAGAAGCTTTGAGAAGAAAGTGAAAGTTTCCAAGGCATGCTCTGGTTCATGGGGTCACAGAGAGTCGAACACGACTAAGATGACTAAACAACAACAACCGGGTTGGTAGGTGACAGAAAGATGCTGCTGATACACCAGTAATATATCCTTTACTTACCCAGTATAGGAGACAGAGATGTTAGAGAATTCTGATGGAAAAGATAATGGAGATTGTCAATGTCTGCTTATTCATCCTATGTCTGGAATGGAAATCAAGCCAATTATTGTTTTCAGTCTGCAAACAGTATGTAACTGGTGACATTCCCCCCCCCCACACACACACACATTGAAAGAAATGGCCTTTTTGCATTGAAATAAATGGTGTGGAATAAAATAGTTACAGATAGGTAGCCGTGTTGGTCTGCCATAGTCAAAACAAAACAAATTCCTTCCAGTAGCACCTTAAAGACCAACTAAGTCAGTTCTTGGTATGAGCTTTCGTGTGCATGCACACTTCTTCAGAAGAAGTGTGCATGCACACGAAAGCTCATACCAAGAAAAAGCTCATACCAAGAACTCATACCAAGAACTCATACCAAGAACTGACTTAGTTGGTCTTTAAGGTGCTACTGGAAGGAATTTGTTTTGTTTGGAATAAAATAATAATTGTGTAATTACATAATTAAGTGTGCAAAATTCCATCATGGAAACCATTTTTTGTCAGAACCAAACTGCTGCGAAACGGAAACAGCACTACATGCGATGAACACAGGTCAGAACAAACATTGACATCTTTTTACATCCTTAGCAGGAATTATGGCAGTGGGCAATGTAACACTCAGAAAAGTCCAACAAATGACCAACACACCTCCTCATGTTACGTGCTTTGGTCTGAAACAAAAACAAGCAGTCCTTTTTGTGTGCCTCCCACACACCATGTCTCTTTTGCTTCTGAAATTGGTAGAAAAGGGCAAGCACCAATAAATTAGAAATAAATTAGAAATAAACAGTCCTGCTTCCACATATTGGAATACAGTACTGGAGAGAAATTAAACATGGTTGTTTCAATTTATGCTGAATTTATATTTGTGTTTTCCTTGGAACAAAGGGATGTCCAAGAATCTATTAAGAGCTATAGCGACATCCAGCGAAACAAACACAGCTAATGTCATGCTTGGGGCATCTGCAAGTGAGAGGGTACAACTATTTCATGTGTTCTATAGGGTCCCAGGTCTACTTCTGATCTCCCTTGTGGGTTTTTAAAATTAGAGCATCCATAAGTCATCAGAAATGCATAAATAAATGCAGAATAAAACTTGCATTTTGCAAAACTCTCACGTGTTTACATGTCTCATACTGTACATGGGTGTGACTTTTTAGAATTTACAGAAACTGTGACACTTTGGTCTGTGTTCTGGGCATCCACTTATAAATGCACATTTGTTTATTTTGTCTCTGCCAAAATAAAGTTTGGGGGTAGCAATTGGCTGCCCTTGATTAAGTTGTAAAACACTTCAGGCTGGGAACAACGGCAGTATTGAGGGACCCCTCTTCACGCATGCATGCATGCACACCTGGCCCCCACGGTTTGGTGTTGAACCCTAAGAAGGCTTTCTTCACTTCCTCAGCTATTTGCCTGCTAGGGTCCATGGCTCTTCCTAAGGTTATGGACTCGCCTTCATTGGAGGTTTTTAAGCAAAGGTTGGATGGCAGTTGAGATTCCTGCATTGCAGGGGGTTGGACTAGATGACTCTTGAGGTCCCTTCCAATCCTACGATTCTGTGATTCAGAGAGTTCCAGCCACTTCAGCTTCTGACTCACCCCAACCTTGACAGTTCTGCCCCTTGAAAAGAACACCGTCCTTGGCATTTGCTCAGGTATGCCTGGTGCTAGGGCAATCCCCGGAATGGCTATGCTGAAGTCAATAACGCCCAGCCCCACAGGGAGCTATATAAATATAGTCTGCAACTAAACCAAACACTTGGGGAATTCTTACACAGTCTGCAGGGGGTGTATTCCTACTACATTTAAAAGAAAATCAAATTCCAAAACCCTTAGTGCAGTTGTGACTGCTACAAATTACCAGGCCGCTCTGAATCGTCCTCTTCTAGATTAAGAGACGACGATTCAGTCTCTGCAGCTGTTGAGTGAATGCATATATTTCTTGACGCCGATATTTTTATTCTGGTCATGTTGAATAGTTAGCTGATACTGCATTACTGTCAAGGTAAGAATAGAAATGGGTGTTTTCTGGCTGAACAGCTGCAGACACTCCATCTGCTAAGGATTCCTTCACTCTGGGTATGCAAAGGTCACCGCCTTCTTCTTGGCAATGTTCCTGTTCCTGTAACAGCTGCATGGTGGGCAGAAATTCAACAGGTGTAGTTTTTGTGGCCTAGAAATGCAGAGCGTTGGGATGGTCTACATGTTAAGGGTATGGGAGCCCCCTTAGGGAAATAACCTGGAGATATGCCATGACATTACAGTGGCCCTAGGTAGGACATGACTTACAACACCTGTGCCTGATTTTCAGGAAACTGAAAAGTCTGCTATTAAGAAGTTGTGGAGTGACTCATCTACCTTAGGGCTTTAAGGCTTTGACTCAAAGTAAGAGTGGAACACCTGCTCACTCTTGCTCAAATTACACACAAAGGATATTTGCTGTCGTTATGATTCTTCCCCATTCAGGACAGTGGTAAAGGAATGAATGAAAGGGTACACAATGCAAAGAATGTGCAGTTTACCTCAGAATTCCAGTTAAACATTCCATGGTATACAGCGGTGCAGAAAACGAGACGCCAGGTCAACAAGTACACATAGTGAAAACAGCAAGGAGACGAGCAGAGGCATGATGAAGATAAATTAACTCAAAAGGTCAAGTGGTTAAAATACGTAAATACACTTTCCCAACATCAGGCAGCCTCCCATTTAATGAAAGTAACATATTGACTTTTTAAAAGAAGGACCTCGGAGCGCTTCACAAACATCTTCTCAGCCCTGCTGATGATGCACAGAAGTGGTTATTTAAACAGCAGACAGTGTGCTCTAAATGCTCCCATTTGTTTATTTGTCTATTTTGGATCACTGACTCTACAATTTCATCAGAATACGGCTCTGGAAACAGCAGCACCTCACAAATCTGGTGGTATCAAAAAGCTGAATTCCAGTTTGGATCAAAACTAACATAGCAACATTGCAATGAAATCAGAAGTGGTACAAATCCAAAACACAGCATGCATAGCATTGGATCTGCCTATGTTGGCTATTATGCCTTAGCTTAAGCCATATAGGGGGTCAGAAAACCTTAGGAATGAGACATCTGTATTAAAATACTGTGTCACAGTATAAAGGGAACCCAGGGGGAAAGTACTTGAGGAGCTATGTGATCACACATTTGACCTGGGAGTTTGCCTGAAAATAGCAAGCTGGCTTATTGTGCTCTTGGCAAGGCCTCCCCACTCCCATTCATTGAGAATCTTCATCTGTGGCAACAGCCTGCCTTTCTTGCCTTTCCAAGGCTCCTACTTACCTTGTCCATCTCTGAAAGATGCTATCCCGGAACAAGTTCAAACCCAGTGACCTTTCCCTCTTGACTAGGCTCTCCCGTTCCGAGTGACTGGACCCTCAATTGACAGTGCTAGCTAGGTAATAATTGGCCCAGAAATGCTTTTCAGACTTTCAGAGTGGGTTGAAGAACACCCTTCCAGACATCAGGCTTAGCCCCATACCCTTAGGTACTTTGGATTGGCTCTCAGGGATGATCTTGGCCAGCAGGTTCAGCACCCTCCCATGATCTCCCTAATTTCTCTGCTTCATTTTTTACTGTCTCAAGGAGATGGGTTAGAAAAGAAGAGTCTGAGCCATGGGTAGGCAAACTAAGGTCCAGGGACCGGATCTGGCCCAATCGCCTTCTCAATCCGGCCCACGGACAGTCCGGGAATCAGCATGTTTTTACATGAGTAGAATGTGTCCTTTTATTTAAAATGCCTCTCTGGGTTATTTGTGGGGCATAGGAATTTGTTCATCCCCCCCAAAAAAAATATAATCCGGCTCCCCACAAGGTCTGAAGGACAGTGGACCAGCCCCCTGCTGAAAAAGTTTGCTGACCCCTGAGCCATGGAGGTCCTTCTCTCATATGGGACTCAAGGATACGGATGAATCATGCCGCTGAAAAAATTCCGCAATGTTGCTCCTTTGTAAACAAGGAAAGGGATGTTGCCTACATGCGAACCTGGAGATTGCACAGGTATAAGAGAGAGGGAGTTTTTAATTACACACACACACACACACCTTTCCCTTTTTATTTCTCCACCTTAGTTTTCCCTTTCCCCCTCCACATCATCACAGTTACTGTAATGTTAGCCCTTAATACTGGTTTTGAATTATCAACATAACAAGCCCTGAAACCTTGGGATACTGTTGGGAGAAGAGCCACAACAAACGCTTTAGTGTTTGAAAGATATTTGCCTTCTATTAGAGGAAGAGAGACGTTCCTGTGCTTGCCACCATCAGCTAGAATCCTCACTAGAATTCTAGCCATCGCATCTCAGAACTAACAAGGAGGACTACACATAAATCAAATTCAGCAGTTTTCCCTAAGGGAATGATTTCTGCTGACTTGGGCAGGGTTTTGTTTTGTTTTTTAGGTTAAGCCCTGATCTGAAAAGCACCAAGGCCTTTGCATCATTTGACGGAAACAAACAGCGTATCCAAAGCAAACCCCATGTTATCAATATTGTGCTGATATGTTCTAAATTGTGTAACAGGGTCTTTTCTGTCTGCATCTTTTTTTTACAGGAGCAGCTACAATTCTCCATGTCCTTACACTCCAATCCACCAATTGACACCAGACAGACATCTTGAGGCAGCCTTGCCCTTTAAAAGAAGCAGGCTGAGAAGCAGTGCGTATGTCATATTACTCAAGAGTTCCCCTTTTCCATCATCCCCCTTGACTATTAAGCTAACCAATAATAGCCGTTGGGGAGGGTATTTCCTAGCAACTGTCTGGAGCAATTGCAGCCTTTACCTTTATACCTATAAGTCAGCCAGTAATTAATGCCAGGAAATTACCTTCTCATTGGCCTATTGCCGTTATAATGAGTCTGAAATTGACTCATCGATTGTAGTTCTGCAAACTTGACAAGTCTACTTGAAGTTGATAAGGTTTCTTTTCCTCCACTGATCAATTTTCACTAAGGGACTGGAGCTCTTATGAGTTGGCAGCCTCAATTACTGTGAGCAACCAAGGGGAGGTCAGGGACTTCATATCAATATTCCTTAATAGCTGGGGTTGGTGGAGGGTGGATGTTTGCCTTACTACCCAAAAATCTCTCTCCAGCCTTAAAAAGCAACCGTTTCCAACTGGTGAGTAGGGCAGATAGTTTGGAGCAAGTGTGGATTTGGAAAGAGTATGACAGAAACTGACAGAATGGGAATTTTTGAAAATGTAAGCCGTCTGAAAATAACCACATACCCTTCCATGCCCACTGTTGTGGACAGACATTCAGAAGTGTGCAAATGTGATTTAAAATGCAGCAAATAACAAAAACAAAAAACAGCCTTGCTGTGTCTTAAGCCCATAATGTATACCTAGCTTTAGACTTCTGGTTACACTAGTGAATTGCATTTTGGTCAGGATGTTGAATAAACTCACACTTCTCTTAGCTTCTCCCTAAGGACTTAGCATTGATTTCTTGTTTGCAGTGAAGGGGGACAACCCTTGCTAATAGGACTCATTTGCAGGTGAACTTGATGCTATTCAGTTTGCCATCTGTGGTGTCTGCATGCACTGCTAAGTACAGTATAGACAATTTGGGAATATATCGATCCAGTGAATGCATAGCCTGGCAGAAACACATGAAACCAGTGAATGGAAATGGTAACATTTTACTCCTTTCATTTCCCACAGACTGGAATTTTATGTTTTCATGCACACTCTTAGAAAGCAAAATTATAGGGTTGTGTTTGTTTGGTGGGGTTTTTTGTTGTTGTTTAAAAACACCTTTCTGTGTCAATTTAAACACTGAAATAAAAGTGTTACCATCTCTGGAAAAGGTCCTTTTCACTCAGGCGTGGACCATTTTCAACCCAAAGGCCACTCACCCACCTGGGAAAGCTTCTGAGGGCCACAGGATAGTAGTGGGCAGGGTCCGAGACAACAATGGGTAGAGCAAGGAATGCAGATTTTGTCTTTGTACAGTAGCCTATCATCCATCCATGTCAGCAAGAAGCGTGATCAGGGTTCAATGACACATCCTGCTGTCAGAAACACTCAATTGAGGGGAGGGATCCAGGGAGAACCCTGTAGGGTCAACATTCAGCCCCCAGGTCTGAGGTTCCCCACCCGTTTTAGCCTGATGCCTTGTCTAGTCTTTCATTATTAGTAGCCCATGTTTTGCATTGCTTTCTGTCACCTTCAGCTCCACTGATGTTAAATTTTGTGGTGCGCATAGGATGGGAATTAGAAAGAAGTAAAACTGGGAGGGGCAGCGCTAATGGGATAGATATCTCCTGCATTCTATTGTGAACAAAATACATTAATACAAACCTTTTAAAAAAAAAAAGCCTTATTGTGATAAGGAGATATCCTGGTGGGTTAAGAGAATGCACATGGCAGAGCAAAAAGTGAGCATTATACTCAAATTAATTTGAGTGAGCCTGGCACCGAGAGTGAAGCTTCTGTAGAGCTGAAATACAGAAGTGACCTTAAAACAGAGATGAGGAAACTGCAACCCTCCAGATGATCTCCCACCAAACCCAACTTGCACACCCAATGGTCAAGGATTATAGGACTGACATGTTAAGAGGGTCACGGGATCCCCAGCTCAGCCTTAAAACATGTCGGAACTGAGCTACATTCAGCTTTTCAAGCTTCAAGGAACTGACAGTTGTTTTCTACCTGCTGAACTTAATTAAAGGTGTGTATCTAGAAGCAGGAGTGGGTGTGGGCTTTTCTGCTAGAGTGAGATCTGCTTCCCCCTTCCTTCACAGAACAGAAACAGAATCTGGACCATAATGAAAGACATGATAAACAGACATTGCTTACAGTCAGAGTTGACATAACTGGAATCAGAAAGGATTTTCCCCAGCAGGTGTCATTAACCTGTATTAAGGTCTCTCCACTTATCGTATTTTGAGTCATCATCTGGAGCTATTTGTCTGCACAGACCTTATCTAGTGCACCTTATCACTCTAGTAACATGTTGAATGAGGGGACGCGGGTGGCGCTGTCCTCAGCCTCAGCGCCTACGACTTGCCGATCGAAAGGTCGGCGGTTCGAATCCCCGCGGCGGGGTGCGCTCCCGTCGCTCAGTCCCAGCGCCTGCCCACCTAGCACTTCGAAAGCACCCCCGGGTGCAAGTAGATAAATAGGGACCGCTTACTAGCGGGAAGGTAAACGGCGTTCCGTGTGCTGTGCTGGCTTGCCAGATGCAGCTTGTCACGCTGGCCACGTGACCCGGAAGTGTCTGCGGACAGCGCTGGCTCCCGGCCTCTAGAGTGAGATGAGCGCACAACCCTAGAGTCTGTCAAGACTGGCCCATACGTGCAGGGGTACCTTTACCTTTACCTAACATGTTGAATGGATTGATTGATTAATCTGTATTGAACTGATGCGCAGGTTATTCTGGTGTGAGGAGAGGTTTTTTTTCAACTTTTGCTGGCAATCTGCACTAGATCTCTTTATCAGGCAGGTAGGCTAACTCTACACGGACCAAGGGTAGGCAACCTGTGGCCCATGGGCCACACATGGCCCACAGGGGTCGTTTAACCAGCCCCCGAACTGAGCCACCTACTCAATGAGTCCCCACGCGCGGCACTAAACTGGTGCAGCGCAGTGCAGGGACTCACTTCTGCAGCAATGGAAATCGCATCTGCACAAATGCAGACACCGGAAATCATGGGCGTGGGTGCTCACCCACACCCACAATCCAGCCCACAGACAGATCTCCACTGGAGTGAACCGGTTCAGGCGAGGTAAACCTTGCCAACCCCTGACATGGACCAATGCTGGGTCTCTTTTGTCACTGACAGGGACAAAGAAGGCACTGCTTTCTGGCTGATGCAGAATTAACTTCACAAAGCTGTCAAGTACAAATGTTGTGACTCTGTACCAGAGACCTGTCTGAACAACTTCAGGACAGTTGGGGTGTCAGGCCACTCATTCTTGGATTACCTGCCGAGTCACAGCAGTAATCCCCAGATCTGATTGGTTTGCTCTGTTTCTTAGTATTTGCTGACACATAGATTTTGCCCAATGAAGCAGACAGCTCCCAAGCACTTCAAAGCATACAAGGGATGAATCACCATGGCTACAGAAATCCCTCCTATAATGGGATGTCTACTTCAAACTCACCAGCCTTTTATTTGCATCTGACTGACACTAAATGGATCTCCTGCACAAGCAAGGATTTTTTTGTACCAAAAGTCACTCAAGTCAAGCTATATAAGGCAAATATAATAACTTGCTGGAGCATAAAATTTCGAGGACACAAACTTGTCCGCACATTAGAATTTAAGCAACGTGCAGCCTGTGCAATAGTTACTGCATAGTTGATGTACCATGTTGGGGTCTGTGGACCAAATAGCTATACCTAAATGAACTGAGGACCACCTCTGCTGCATTATTTCCAGTCTCCAGAAGCCAAAATACATAGAGCAGTATTCAGTCAAGTTTTACTCAGAGCAGACCCACTGAAATGACCGTGACTCAGTTAGGACCATTAATGCCAACAGGTTTACTCTGAGTGAAACTTCCTTGAACACCACCCATAGAAAAACTGCAGAGTGTAGAGCTGGCAGTCATATCTGGTAATATCTTTCTATGGGGTTGCACCTAACTTTTATTATTTCTAATTAAGGCATTTATACCCTACGTTTCATTTTCAAAAGCCTACAAGGCTTTTCACAAAACAGAACCAATAATGGTAACAGTTTAAAAGCACACTTAAAATGCTACAGCTGATAAAAGCAGCAGTTAAAAAGATCTTAAATGCCATTTAAAGCATGGGAGAATTAAGATGGGCTTCAGATGTCTGACAGAAAACCATGATGGTGTCAAGTGAACATGACCAGGCAGTGTTTACTTTGGCCACAAATACTAAAATGGCCCCTTCAGCTAACCAAGACAGCAATGACTCCCCAAGACTGACTTTAGATATTCAGGTCTCAGGCATTTAAGGGCTTTGGTTTCGCTTTGGGATTTTCTGAAGGCAAGAGACCAGAACTGAGCTTGCCATAGTGTACTGTGACAAAGGTGCAGGGATATGACTTTTTCTATAAAGTGGAATAGTTGATGTCCATGTACTGTAACCCTGGAGGCAAATTCAGTTGAGACAGACATTAGTAAAGCCTAAACAAAATAAAAAAATTCCTTCCAGTAGCACCTTAAAGACCAACTAAGTTAGTTCTTGGTATGAGCTTTCGTGTGCATGCACACTTCTTCAGATACACAGCACATGTGTGCATGCACACGAAAGCTCATACCAAGAACTAACTTAGTTGGTCTTTAAGGTGCTACTGGAAGGAATTTTTTTATTTTGTTTTGACTATGGCAGACCAACACGGCTACCTACCTGTAATTAGTAAAGCCTAACGGTTGAGTTTTCATTCCACCTTAATCTCTCAAATGTACCACTATAATGTAGTGGTTGTGAACTGGTCATTTGTAGATTTAAGCTGCCACTGCCATTTTCAGTGAATGTGTGGAAGAGAGCCAGGAGGACCATGCCAACCAGCCCCACCCCAATATTGCCACTCATAATCATCAATCTTGCATAAACTGGTAAACCTCATGTCAGAATAAAAAGGGAATCGGCACTCATCCAAACTCTTTCTACAGTAAACATAGATAACACTCCCTTTAGCCATCCACATCTGAATGATCTGTCAATTACTTTAATAATGCTCTAACTAGATATACATCTTCCCACAAACACACAAATAAAGTGAAAGAACACAAACAGAACTTTAAAAAGGAGATTGCCTAAACAGATATAAATGGGATGGTTGTTGCCTTTTAAATGTCTGTTCTTTTTGATCTGCCATCAAGAGACTACTAAGAGAACACCTCCTTTCCTGCTTCTCTTAACTGAGATCAGACTGATGTTAATGAGTGGCCTAGGAAACTGAGACTCTAGCTGTGTCAAACTTGCAGTCTCTTAAAAGGTCTGGGCTAGCATTACATACTGTCAGCATTGTTAGATTTAAAACAAGAATTCAGCACACTGCATTATTACTGCAGATTCCTCTAGGGCACTTTTTCACATCAACACATGCCTGATTCCCTACTCATCATACCACAGGAAGAAGAAATAACAAGAATAGAGGGTCTTGCAAGAAAATCAAGTACAAACTTTGGTTACAGCTCAGTTTGTTTGGAGCAAGACAAACCATGAAGTCAGGTTTACACGTAACACCAAGACAAGCCATGGTGTAGCTCTCAGGAAGTGTGACAGCAGCAGGATCAGGGGAGAACTGAAGTGGTTGTGATTTTTATCTCCAGGCACCAGTACACATGCTTGTTCACAGTAAGACATAGTCTGGCATCCCATTATGTGCAAAGACCATAGTCAATGACAACATTTCCAGCAGCAAAAGATTTATTCAACATCACATTTCAATCATCTGAAAGTGACAAATGTAACTTGCATGTAACCAGCTGCAGTTTATTCAAACCATTTAATCTTCGACTTCAAACAGCTTAAAGCAGAAATAATAATGTCTAGTGAGCTTGGGTGAGATGGTTTGATGTAATGTGGCTAGCCTGGGAATTCTGATGTATCCTATTTATGGATGAAATTACTTTCTCCTGTGAAGAAACACTGGTCACATACAAACACACAAATCTACTTACAAGAAGAACCTTTTTTTGGAATGCATGCATAATTTTACAAATTACTACAACACTGGAAAAAATGCTGGAGAAAATAACAATGTTATAGAACAGAACCTTATATTTCACTCTCTAATATTTTAAGGTCCTCAAGCAGTTCTCGGGCCAGGATTTGTAGATCTGCATTGCGGCTCTTTGACAGCATATGGATACGTGGAAGTGGCAAAGAGTCACGTATTTCAGGAGCTGACTTAGTTAAAACATCTGGCTCTAAAATCACAGACTGGAGAAGCCGTAGAACATGAAGACATATTTCTGGATCTGGATCTAAATGTGAAAGAGAAAACTAACTAAACCAATTATCATAATTTATAAAAGAACAGACTTCTCATTGAGCACAACAAATGAAGTTTTTCTACATCCAACTTTCATTTTCTCACTATTAAATGGAGTCACATCCATTGTCCCTGGCTCCTTGCTAATGTTCCTTTTTGATTCTGTGCATTTTTTGGAATGTGTGAACAAGGACCCAATGCACAATTGTCACTATGTAAGCTGTTCCACACAATTGGGAATCCTGTTCATGCAGTGTTCAGGATCACATGGAGGAGCTGGACTGGCTCCCCATTCAGACTTTTCAACAAATGCACAGAAATCAGGAAGATGGAACTTGTGGATACCATGACATGGAGGAGGCCAGCAGGTACAGCTCTGCTTTTTCCTCCCCATGCTCTAAGTTGTCTGGAGGGGCAGTTGTGAAAGGGGCTACGATGTTGCTGTATTATTTCCAAGGTAGCATAAATACTTGCAGAACTACCAACTTGTACCTTTTGTTTATTGTTTACCAGGACACTGTTTTTCAACTGGTATGTTACAACACAAAACTGGATCACAAGCTACTGGGTAATGCCACTTTGTAACAAACATTTGTTCATTTAAAATATTAATACAGTCGTACCTTGGTTTTCAAACAGAATGCATTCCGTTCGACTCCCGGAACCGTTAAAAATCCAAGCCGCAACGGACGTTCAGCTTCCGAAAATCGTTCGAAAACCGGAACACTCACTTCCGAGTTTCGATCGTTCGGGAGCCCATTTGTTCAGGAGCCAAGGTGTTTGAGATCCAAGGTACGACTGAAGCTGCGTTTCTGGACAAAGTCCACCCAAGGCAGTGAACAATGTAAACGTGAAACTACAATTACATTAAAAACTAGAAAATTAAGAGAATAGAAAGATACATTAAAATATAAATTTAGGCAGTACAAAACAAGTGTAAAAGCGGCAGCAACAAATCAGAATAATGTCAAATAAACACACATCTGCAAAAAGACACTTGAAACAAGCAGGTTTCAAAGTTGTTGTTCTTTTTTAATAATGCAACTGAAGCGTACAACTTTACACCCTCTGGTTCCACATAGCAGCAGCTGCTACTGAGAACCCTTGTTCCTAAAACCTGCCAATCTGACCAATCTTAAAGGTGGTCCAACATGTCAATGACAAAAGCTGATGCAGGTTCAAATGGGCATAACCTGGTCCCAAACCATTTAGGACTTTTGACGGTCAAAACCCACACTTGGCTTTCAGCCCAGAAATGTACCAGTAACCAATGCAACTGACACAAAATGTATACTATGGATGCCTAGCAAAAAAAAAGCACCCAAGCTGCTGCATTCTGTACTAGCTGAAATGTCCAGGTCAACTTGAAAGGCAACAAAGAGTACATTATGGTAGTGCAGTTTCCACTACAACATCATATACCTCTTCAATGCACCTCTCAGGAAAAAAGTGTTTCTGAACTGTGTTAGCTAAGGTCCGCATGAAACAATACAATATCCTCCCCGCAAAGAACTAGTGATGAAAAATATATATTAATAATTTAAAGATAATAGTGTGGATGCTTGCATGAGCTCATGAGTAGGAGCTGCCTATAAAAGGTGACACAATTTTAACAACGTACTGAAAATCTACCTTAACCTCACTGACATGAACTGTACCGTAGTATTTGATGTCATTTGCATTCAGTCACTAACAGAAGCAACTGATAAGCCAGAAAGTTAGTGTAGTCACATGTGTCATTAGAAGTATACTCACAGATGAACTATTCTCTATAATGGGGTTTAAGTAATTGAATTACCTCAATGCTAAACTGTTAATCTGCAATCGGCTATGGAAGTGTGGTGTGAATTCAACTGACAGGTGCTTGCAACATTCTTTAGTCATCAAAGACATAATTTATCAAGCTGACAAGTAACGGGTACCAAGTTCAAGTATTACTAATTTACAAGCTTTTTCATCATTCTACCAACAGTCATTATAACATTTTAGTATAATTTCATACAAGCAATATGTGAGCTGGCCACTGACTGCATGCTTAAACCTACAATATTTATGCACAAACCTGGAACGAAGTCTCATGAAATTCAGTGGCCCTTTTTTCAATGCAAACAAGCATATCATGAAGCTGAAATGCAGATTGCTGTCGTAGGGAGTATAAAGTTACAACAGATATCTCTTTATTGCTTAATTTAAATGAGGTGGGAGGCTGCACTAGCAACAGGCTAAGTAATTAACAAGAATTGCACAGGTTAGGAACAGTTGTGGCTGTGGTGAAGATTTGGCAGAGAACAATCAGGGAAATGGGTGGAAAGAGGGCATATTGGCAGTAAATCTCCCTTAAAAATAGACTGGGAAGTCCTGCTCTGAGGTATTTTCATTATTTTTCTGTGCTCTGTCTTGTGCTTCCCCGCATTATTGTGCCTTTAGAATGTGAGTTTTCAGGGAGGGACACCTATGTCAAAAACACTTGAGTCCCAGAGAGAATTCCACACACACAAATCTAACTAGCAGTAAACTAAACCTCCTTTTACAATAAATTAAGGGCTGACACCAATACTTACTACAGAAAAGAAGCTTCCTGAAATATATTTGTAGTGAGTCAGGTCTCATTGCTGCACAATGGGTAAGTTGTTGCTATGCTACTGAGAAATACCACACACCAAGCCAGCCCAAGCTGGTGGGGTGCTTCCCTTCTATTTGCTAATGACAGATTATTTCACCACTGGGAAATGTAAGAGCTGATGTGAAGAAGACCCCACCAAACTGCACAATTTGGAAGTTTCAAGCATTTCCTCAAGCAATGTCCCAAATCTTATAAGGGTAGGTACCGTATATACTCGAGTATAAGCTGACCCAAATATAATTTTAGCACAAAAAACTGGGGAAACTTATTGACTCGAGTACAGTGGTGCCTCGCAAGACAAAAAGAATCCGTTCTGCGATTCTCTTCGTCTAGCAGTTTTTTTGTCTTGCGAAGCAACCCTATTAGCGGCTTAGCGGATTAGCGCTATTAGCGGCTTAGGAAAAGGGAGAAAAAAGCGAAAAAAATCACAAGACTCGCAAGACGTTTTCGTCTTGCAAAGCAAGCCCATAGGGAAATTCATCTTGCGAAGCGCCTCGAAAAACGGAAAACCCTTTCGTCTAGCGGGTTTTTCGTCTTGCGAGGCATTCGTCTTGCGGGGCGCCACTGTATAAGCTGGTTCACCACGCCACAAACCTGGTGGTGGTGGCAGCGGCACAGGAAGAACAAGCAGCCTGAAAGGGCTCCTTTCAGGCTGCTTGTTCCTCTGCTGCTGCCTCTGCCGCTCGCAAGAGCAGGCATAGGAGCCGCGGTTGGGAGAGGCACAGCACAGCGCAGCTCATCCCTCTGCTGCCCGCCTCGCTCAAGTATAAGCCGAGGGGGGCTTTTTCAGCATAAAAAATGTGCTGAAAAAGTCAGCTTATACTTGAGTATATACGGTAGCTGTGTTAGACACGTTTTATGACTGTATGCAGTGGAAATTAGACAGAATGCGGTGCTGAGGAGCACTAACAAAAAATGATTTGTTGTGTGTCAAACCTCAGAGGGCAAGTCTTGATAAAAATATTTGGAAATGCCTGGTCTATTGTATTACCTATGTGATTTAAGTCCTGCTTTGGCATTGGCTGGGGGAAACACAGCTGTTTTGGAGGTAAGCAGGCCTCTCTCAGTAGTCAAGAATCAAAACTGAGAGATTTTCTGTTCTTTGAAAGGAAAGTCTCAAATCGTAGCAAACAGTCAAGTTGAGGTATGTCTAAGATATATTTTGCACCAGTGCCCCTTGTCACATTTCAGTTCAATTCTGTTAGTCCCCTCCCATGGAGACCTGAAAAGTCCAAGCCCTATCATTCTGCAATAAGCCGTAATACATTTTAACTTGGGATTGCTTTTAAAAGCTGGGTGGCAAGCAGATACTGTGTAATTTATGGAAATAAAGTATTTAACACTTTTATAATAATATATAACACTTTTATAAATATTTATAGATTTTACCAAGTGTTGATTTTAGAACTGATACATATCCTAAGACTGAATAACGGAAAAAGTTATAAATTAAATCAAAGTGAGAATCTAATAAATAAAATATAGCTGAAGCAGGAAGTTAACAAGGGCAGAATCATAACTTTTCCTTTTGCCCTTCAGGACAAATGTTCAGACTTATCTTTCCATCAACAGTTGCAGTGTTTTTGTTTTTAAGAAGATGTCAAGCCATTTAATTAAACAATAGATTACATCAAATAGTTTCAAGCAAGAACAGCTTCTTTGTTCTAACACTGCATTTCAAGGGCATGGTCTAGATCCTTAATTTTAATAATAACTGACTTTTAAAAACCCCAAGCCTAAAATTGATTAACTAATAGCTCAATCCTATGTACTTTTCTCACCATAAAGTCTCATCAAGTCCAATGAGTGGCCCTCCCCAGTAAGAGTGGACAGGATTTCAGAAATGCATAAATGAAGAATGTGTGATAGTTTTCTATATGCATAGGGTAATCAACATACAAACATTTTTAGCAAGAGTAATCCCACTTATACAACTCATTCTTCCATTCTCCATTCTCTTGCCTATCACATCTTAAGCTCCAAAATATGTCTTTTCTTACATGCTGTACAAGGTGTTTTGATAAACAACAAGGAGCTGGTTTATTTCCATTTAGCTAATATACTGACATTTGTTACGTAGTAAAAACATGTGTAGCACAATCTAGTACCGTATTGCATTCATAAAGGTCTTACCATTCAGGAGCCACCAGAGTAATGGAAAGAACCCTGGGCTTTCACTGATGTATTTCAAGCCTTTCACATTGATACTGACATTGTATAAGGACATCAGCATCAGTCTGTAAGAAAAGTTTAAAAGGGGACTGAGTATATGGATTTGCATCCCACTACAAAAGCTGCAAATCATGTTAAGAACACAAGCCTCAGGAAGCTTAGCACATTCCTCACATTTAAAAAGCAAAGACTGAATGGATATATCAATATTAATATAAACCTGTATGTTCTTTTTATTCATTTTGCAATAATGTAGTGTAAAGAAACCTGCCAGCAGTCAAATCTTATTGAACTAGCTGGAGGTGTTCATATGAACATAGCCTTATATGATCACACAACACATTCAGTGAAATCCTCTTAATTGAGACTCCTCAGCGGATAGCCTATCATCCTGATTAAGTGCTTGTCCTCCTGACAAACAGAAAAGGCCACTTAAAAAAATTAGCCTGACAAGGCTTAATTGAAAATCCTGTCACAAATGTAACAAATTCCAATACAGTTTTATCCTTCATTCATTCTCTTCTTTTTAGCTTCAACTTTAACATCATCTTGTCATGTCTCTAACAAACTTATATGGCAACACATCAATGCCTAACTCCAGTTGACCCTTCTTCAGAGCTGTGCCTCTCTCACAGTAACAGCCAGACAACCTATATTAGATTAAACTTCACAATAAAAGACGTGCCCCATAACCCAAAATTCACTGCCAACAATGTTCCTGAAGACCCCTGTTGCATCAGAACCTAAGTAAACTAAACTACTTACAACGTTTAGGGCTGGGCGATATCTGGTTTTCAACATCACGATATATCACCAGCTAAACATTGTGATATATTGATATATCATGATGCCCCAAATAAGGATGGAATTATGTAGAGATGAACATGACTTCATATTACTAATTTGCTGAGATACTTGAGATCCAAGATGGCTTGACCCCACCACCTCTTTCGTTTTGTTTTGTTTTGTTTAAAAAAGCTTGATTTTTTTTGTATCTGGCATTTTTTTCAACTGCCATGTCTTGCAAAGAGAATAGGGTCTCTAAATGTCAGGAATTTTTGAAAATCTGTTGTTGTCTTCCTTCTTCACATTTGTGAATAAAACTTTTTTATCCTTAGGTACTACAAAGACAACCTCTGGAGCCCCACATAAATAAAATTTTTGCTGAACTGGATATCCCTGATAGCACTTTTGGATTTTTCAGCTATGGCCCAGGCCTAAGTCAAAAACTTCTTCTAGGTGCTACGTTAGATACTCTTGCTGAAAGGTCTGCAGTGAGTAGAGACGGATCCCTGAAGCTCTTTCTATAAGCTATGGCCCTGAACCAGGGGTAGGCAACCTAAGGCCCATGGGCCGGATGCGGCCCAATCGCCTTCTCAATCCGGCCCGTGGATGGTCTGGGAATCAATGTGTTTTTACATTAGAACATGTCCTTTTATTTAAAATGCATCTCTGGGTTATTTGTGGGGCCTGCTTGGTGTTTTTACCTGAGTAGAATGTGTGCTTTTATTTAAAATGCACCTCTGGGTTATTTATGGGGCATAGGAATTCATTCGTTATTTTTTTCAAAATAATAGTCTGGCCTACCACATGGTCTGAGGGACTGTCACCCTCAGGGACTGTCACCCACGGCTGAAAAAGGTTGCTGACCCCTGTCCTGAACCATCAGACATATCTGACAGGCTCACAAGTACACCAGCCTAGTAAAGACAGAGGAGGTTCTGGAGGCCTGAAACACCACAGGTCTGCAAAAGGCCTACTGGAAAGACTAACAGCACTACTGTTATCCAGCTCTACATTCCTGGACTAAGTAGCAAGGGGTCAGAGCCATCATTAAAGATTTTTTCTGCCTAAGCAGCTTGTTTCTCTTGGATTTGCTGCCCGGCTTACTCCATCACCTGTCCTACCTAATTTCAGTACAGAGGGGTCAAGAAAGGTGAAAGGCAGATTCATTCAATATACCCTTTTTGTTTGATAAAGAGCTCTAGCTAAAACCCTGCTGTCTCCTAAGAGACAGGAAACAGACTGGTCCTGCAAGGAAGCTCCTCCTTTGGGAGGAAGTCATCAATCTTAATCCTGCCTGTTGTCATCCCACATGGAGCAACTGCCAAGTATTCTAGTCTGTTATTTTGCTTCTGAAGGAGAACAGACTCACATGACATGCATTCTTCTAAAAACTTATGTCCACCACTTTGAAGTTCACATAATAAGAATATAAACTGATCTGAATGTTTGAGCAATATCTAGAGTAAAATTCCAAGATTACACAAAGACAATAAAACAACCTCTACTATTCGAAATCTGTGCTAAATTTTTGTGAAAAGCAAAGCTTTTTCTCCCCCGGTTATCAGCTTTCAATCAGGACAGCAAGCCAGGTCTTATCTGTTGTGAGGTGGAGAAGAAAATACTCTTAAGAGGACTTTCTGACCATCACCTCAGATGAACAAGTTAGCCTTTTATTTACATTTCAGAAAGGCCAAAGTATATTTTGTTGAATTACATAAAGTCACCAACTATGCCATTATTTCTGAAATGACACTACTCTTGTCAAACCACTTGTTACTGTTTACACAGCACTCTGAAAATATACACAGTGGATAAGTGCTATGCTCAGTCAGCTATTTTCAAAAGCCTCCAGAAATGTTTCATAACACCGCTTTGCTAAATTGTACGCTTCCTAAACCTCACACAATGAGATAATAAAATTTTAAATTATGCTTCTTCTTCTGCTACGATAGGAATTTATTCCTTCCAACTTAAAATTTTCCCTTAAAAAATAAACGGTTGAGAATCAACATGAAAAACAAAACACAGCTGTCATTACATCATATTGATCTGCTTTATATTACAGGATTGAGTCTCGTTGGCTTTTGTAGATTTTGCTCTCAAAATGCTCTGGTAAACCACCTTCGCCATAAGAGTGGTGGGTCCAAAAATATTTTCAGATTCTGTTGCTAGTATCTGCGCCTTTGGTCTATGTCAGGGGTCTGCAACCCGTGGCTCCGGAGCCGCATGTAGCTCTTTTACACCTTTGCCGCGGCTCTGGGGCGGATACTAGCGAGGGGAGGAGGCGCTTTGTGCGCCCCGACACTCCCCACTGTGGCGGGCGCAGTACTGGCTGTGACGTCGCATGGGGGCGGTGAGTGCGTTAGTCACGCACCGTCCCGACGTCACCTTCCTGCCCGCTGTCAGATCACGGCTCCGGAGATATATTTGTTTTAAATGTCGCAATGGTTTTGTGGCTCCCAGTTTTTTCTTCGGAAACGGGTCCAAGTGGCTCTTTTTGTCTTAAAGGTTGCAGACCCCTGGTCTATGTTCTTCTTTGGTCTCTGATACTTCTGAGCCATGGTGGCATCTGGTCTTAAGCCTTTGGATTGAATGCAATCCCAGGGTGAGGTGGAGAGGCTGAGCCTTGGATAATTCACCTGCCCTGTACAAACTGGTATGGCATCCACATTTTCTCTTTTTCATAACAATTCTGGACAAGCTTGACATAAATTTTAATTCATATGAAATACTTCTCTGGTAGGCTTTGTAGCATGGATTCTGCCACTGGCACACCTGTAATATGACCTGTGGTCCCTGCTACTATTCCGACGGGGGCGGGGGGGGGGGGGAGGAGAGGGAAGAAGAACAAGGATCTGCCATGTTCAGGTTGGAGATGCTATCTGAACCAAAGGGAAAAGGCAGCAAAAAAAAATACCTTGCATTCCACCTTGATAGGCTTCAAGATGAATCCACACTACAAAGAGAATCCACACTACAAAGCCTACCAGAGAAGTATTTTGTATGAATTCAAATACTAGCCACCTTTATGTCAAACTTGTCCAGAAATGTTATGAAAAAGAGAAAATGTGGATGCCATACTACCATATTTTTTGCTCTATAAGACTCACTTTTTCCCTCCTAAAAAGGGGAATGTGTGTGCGTCTTATGGAGCGAAGGCAGGCTGTGCAGCTATCCCAGAACCCAGAACAGCAAGAGGGATTGCTGCTTTCACTGCACAGCGATCCCTCTTGCTGTTCTGGCTTCTGAGATTCAGAATATTTTTTTTCTTGTTTTCCTCCTCCAAAAACTAGGTGCGTCTTGTAGTCTGGTGCGTCTTATAGAGCAAAAAATACAGTAGTGTGTACAGGGCAGGTGAATTATCCAAGGCTCAGCCTCTCCACCTCACCCTAGGATTGCATTC
This sequence comes from Podarcis erhardii, assembly GCF_964252035.2. Taxonomy (NCBI): domain Eukaryota; kingdom Metazoa; phylum Chordata; class Lepidosauria; order Squamata; family Lacertidae; genus Podarcis; species Podarcis erhardii. The sequence goes on from NC_138508.1 coordinate 58,270,744, forward strand.
AATCCAAAGGTCACTACAGATACAAATTTTCTTTCCCACATCATGTTGCATCATTCCACAACCCCCTTTGGCTGTGGCGGGAGAGGGCTCTATCAGGGCCTCAAAGATTGTCTTTTCAGCAGGTGCTGGCCCCCCTATGTAAGATGGGGATTAGGCAAAGAGACCTCAGCTTTTGCATCTCTCTCTGTTTTCTAAATCTAGTATCTGGAGCAGAAATGTGAAAATGAAAATAGCTTTGATGGCGATCCACTCAAATCTTTCTCCAAGTTAGGAGAGAAACTGGGAAAAGAGAGGAAATCACATCCTTCTCCAGACCTTCACATTCATTCCTGCTTATCATATTCCAGAGGAGGGCCATATCGTGTCTGCTGTTCAGTATCATTAACCCATGTAAAATTATGTAACATTTCTTACAGTGCAAGGGATTAATACTTCTTGATATGGTCTTTCAGTTTGTTTATCAGTAGTATCAGTAGATAATGAAATGGATTAAAAGTGACGTAGAGAAACATGGCTGTGCTTTGTGTTTTCCTTTCAGCTGTTTGTTTTGTAGGGAACTGAGGGGTTGATTATGGTGAACTGAAAAAGTAAAGCAGTAAAAAATACTAACAGAGGGAAGCAGAGTTTAAACATCTTCTGCTAAGCTGTTCAAAGGGCAAAGCTGTCTGCTAAAGCAAACAGCCTGGGAGTTGATCCCTATTTCTTCAGCACCACCTTCTATCATCAACTGCTCTTATATTTGCTATACTACGAAACTATATCCGTACTTTTAAAAATGTTCAAACGTTTTAATAAGGTATCTCATTTTACTTATCTCTTCAAATATAAGTTTTCTGGGGCTAGAAAATACAGATTTATGACCAGCACTAGTTCTGTCTAGAAATGCTAACTTACGGTAAGTGTTTTACAAAGCTTGCAGCACCATCTGGTGGCCATCCTTTGTGACAACATATAGAGACAACTGAAATTTATATAGCGTATTTTCAGTAACAAACAAAACAAAGCTAGATTTTCATGTATTTGGAGCTACAGACTAAGGTACAAATCCTCAATCTTCCCTGCCTAGGAGTTACATATCTAAATGGCTTATTAAGGAAGTAATACAGAAAGCCTCTTTACCCATTCATAAACTCTTGCACAAATGTGTTTGGTTTGATGCTCCTTCACCCAGCAAACTGACAGAGGCACATCTCTAAGGACGTCAATTCTGAAACTTTCCAGAGATTTGGATTTGATCTTTTGGGCTTACTGCAAGGCTCAAATGCAAGGATGACCAAAGTACTTGCTACAATTTTATCCCCATGTTCAATATGCTATGACATCTACAATGCTTGGATCTGCTGCTCAGATTTACTGAACTGCCCAGTTCCTTCCCAGACCAAAGACTGTGGTTGGATGCAAGCCCTGTTTCACTTTATCCAGCAGTGAATGGCATGGTGGCAATTACCTGACCGACTGACATTGAGTTGCTGCTGCATACCGGCAGGGAGTTGCCTTACACTGAGTCAGATCACTAACTCAGTGGCTCTTCCAGGGTTTCAGACAGTGAGCCTTTGCAAGCCCTACCTGCGCATACTGGGGATTGAACCTACAAGCTTCTGCAAGTAAGGCAGATTGCACTACCGCTACAACCCTTCCCCCCAGTGGGAAGGGTCAAGGGGAAGAAGTGGATAGGACAGTGCACACACAACAGCAACACCAATCCGGTGCTCCTGCCAGTACATTCACACAGCACCAACTTCCCTGCCACTTCACCCATCCCACTCTCCTTCCCCATAAGCAGCAGCAACACAGCTGTTAGAAGGTCAGGTAAGTGCTGCTGCCACACCACACCATCTACTAATGACCCCACCCTGGAAACCCATTGTATTCTGTCAATAAAGATGACTTGCCCACTCTTGTAATATCTTCATAAACCTTCCCTGGAAGCCTCTCTCATGTTATTCATAGCAGAGGCATTTGTACAGTAGGCAAGTATTATTATCCTCCATATTAAGGTATGGAGAGAGGGAGGGGTTAGGGGTTAAGTCTGACTAACAGCAGCTTACCTAAACTATAGACTCCCCACTTAACAACTCATTTTAGTTCACAGCACTTTAAACATTCCACCACAATATATATCATTCTCGACTATGTTAGATTGTTAAGACAACAAGTTTCATTCTAAAAACATCCAATCATCATACACTTTAAGTTTTGTGCAGCATCCAAGCTTCATGTCTCCCAGAAGTTGCATCATTGTGTCCAACAATACTTGATTTGAATTAACTAGGAATTCACGACCACATGCTAAAGCAGCAACATCTACAAAAGAGAACACACACACACAAACACAAAATTTAAAGAGAGAAGAATTCTTATTCAGCACAATTTTGTAAGCTAACAGCACTACTGAAAATTCTGTACAGTAATTGTTGGGAAGGCTATGGGAAGGTTATTTCTAGAAAATAATCCCCCACAAGACAACAATAATGATGTGCTGGTTTTTGGTGCTATGTTTCACTACAGCATCTCCTAGAGATTAAAAAAAACAAGAAATGTTGTAGCTATGGAGGAAAACCATGGGCTGAGAGGGACAAATTCTGCAGAAACCTGAAATATAAGCACAACCCACTTCCTTATCAAGCCTAGTTGTAATGAGTTTTTACAAATGTTATTATGTAAAATAACATTGTCTTTGCAAATATTATGAACAATACATACATAATTCAGATACATATATAAATGTATCAATCACACCTGATTAAAGTGTATTTAAGTATTATTTCACTGTTTGTGAAAGTTATTACAATCCTCACAAATGCAAAAGCCTACTTGAAGTATAAAAATAAATAACAAAAACATTACAATAATGTTTACATTGCTAATTTATATAAAAATTTTCCTATATGTCCCCCACTAAAGAGTAGTATTGGGCTAGGTCTTGCGCTTTATTATTCCAGTAGACTAATAGAGGATAAACAGATTCCACTTTTCAATATATTTATTATCTTTTTGTCTGCCTTCCTTTACTCTTATGAAGTTTGTTCGCTTCCATGGTTAAGGCTGTTTCTGAGGTTATAAAAAGCTTGTGTAGGATTTGCATGCCCTGGACAGCTTTAATTTGAGCGGTGTGGGTGTCCCAGCTGCTTCACAGGCCTTTTGCAAGCCCTGAGGGATTTGCTTCGAGTGCTGGGGGAGAAGCAACAGGATAGCTTCCCCATCACTTCATGGTTACAGGATACGCTCTTAAGAACATAAGACGATCCTGCTGGCTCAGGTCAACGACCCATCCAATTCATCATCCCGTTCCCACAGTGACTGACCAGATGCTTGTGGAAAGCCTTCAAGCACTCTGCCTACTTCCTGGGTAGAGAGAGAAGGGTCTGTAGGGTGGGGGTGAAAGATACACTTTTGGATAGAGACAGAAGGATCTGCGAGGTGGGGCAGGGAGATGTTCCTGTATTGAGAGAGAAAGGAAAAGAAGGATCAGCAAGGTGGGGAGCAAAAGATGCTAATGGAGAAAAAAAGTATGTACACTGGGGTGTGGGGGAAGGGGAAGTATGTATGTGTAGCTCTTTGTATGTAGTGTGAGTGACTGAGACATATGTTTCTAGTCTGTATGTATGTGGTGTTTGAATGCACTGGACAGTGCAAGTGAGCATGAAGTAGAGTGAATCTGTCACGGGGGCAACGTTTCCCTAGTTCTATTTAAAATCATGAATCAGTTTTATTATCCTACACATAAGAAGCAATTTACTCAATTTTTGTTCTCAAGCAGGAAGTCATAATATGGGGAGGTCAGTTTTGTCAAATACTATAGCTAAACTACTAAAAGTTACTCTGAAGTATATCAGCTCAGAAAAAGTCTTTTGAAAGGTAGAAACTTTAAAAAATATATGCTAACTTATATATGATGTGTTTCATTATTCCTATGACATTCCAGGACAAACTTACTTGTAACAATCCCTGCCAAACCTAACACAAACTGACTTTCATCAGAATCCGTGTCTTGCTGTTTGATATCTTCACTTAATGATCGCACAAAACTCTCCATAGTCTGTCCAGCAATGCTAAAAAACTTTATAGCTTTACTCTGAAAATTCATAAGGAAAAATTACTACTTTATGGTTATAAACTTACGAGTTTTTAAATAATGGTTAGGTTTTTTCAGTAGGTAAAACTCAATGGCACCATGATACTGATCTGCACAGAACATTACCAAGACTCCTCTATTAAGACAAATGTTTTTCAGTAACTTTAGCTCTCCTAAGCAACTGTAGCAAGAAGAGTTTAACTAGGGAAATAATGTCTATAAACATTATGAAACCAGGCATCAGATTAGTAGGATTCCAACATATTATTGAGATGCCTTTCAATGCATACATCAAGAGTGTAACCCATGTTCAAGAGGAGCAGCAGAACAGGTGGTTTCACCTATGTACAGAGCACAACCATTTCCAGATGTGTAGCTGTGTTAGTAGCAAAAACAACAAAGGATCATGTGGCACTTTATTTCCTTTCATTAGTTTATTCATTCTTGAGATTTATATCCCACACAAGAGGTCCTTGGTAGGTCACAACTCTATAAAATATCATCTTAAAAAACAGAAACATAAATCAATCTGCAATGCAGCCTTTCTCAACCTTGGGTTCCCAGATGTTCTTGAACTACAACTCCAATCATAACTGACCATCTTGTCTAGGAATGATGGGAGTTGTAACCCAATAACATCTAGGAACCCAAGGCTGAGAAAGGCTGTGCTAATGTATTCAGATGGCCTATCCAAAGGCCCAGAGGACAAGAAGCTAGTTCCAAAAGTTAGACTTATGAAAAACTAATAAATAATATTATGGCATAAATAAATGTGTGCCATAATATATGCCACTAATCTCCTTGTTTCTGTGCAGGGGACAGCACCTCAGAGAAAGAAAGAAAAAACCCCAAAGTGCATGTGCCAACAGAGACAAGCTGCTCAGGTTGTGACAGAAAAAGCAACAAGGGAAATTTATTATACCACTTAACTTCAAAGGAATTCAAGGTGCCATATAGGGTCATCTATCCACCTGTCCTCCTAATATAAGCTTCACAATAAGCCAGGCCAACAGATAATGTCACCAAGTGACACTCAGTAAGCTTAATGGCAGGGTGGAAATTTGAACCTAGGTCTCCCTAGTCCTGATTTTATTATGCTAACCACTACACCATATTAATATGGTGCAACAGTTATTGTCTTACACTTAGCAGTTGGGAAATTATGTTTTGATCAGGGAAAAGCTAGCACATAGACTAAATTTGTCATATATAGTTCATTCACAGATTACAACTACTGTGGCTTCATACATTTTGTATTTTCCATAAGGAATTTTATTTTGAAGTCTGGATATTTATTCACAAATTAAAGTGACTTACAGTGGAATCCTATACACATCTACTTACCCGGTTGCTGATTTGGTACCGGGCCAGGTTCAAGTTTACTGTGTAAATTCACAAAGCCCTAAAAACATGAGCCCAAAGTCCCTTAAAGACCACCTAATTCCTTATGCACCTTGATCACAGAGATCATGTGATATGGCATTTTTGGTGGTGTCCTTTACATCTGGTTGGTCTTTACCAGAGACTGAGTCTTTAGTGTGCCAGGTCCTGCTCTTTGGAAATCCTTGGCAACAGAAGTCTGGCAGGAGTTATCACTGCCTTTTAAAATACATCTTTGAAAACTGTACTGGTCACAAAGGCCTTTGGAATAGGAACTTTTAACCACTTTTTCTGATGTATTGGGAAGTTTTTAATGTTATATGTTTTACTATGTTTTATATATATATATATGCTGTAAAGCCTGATGGGCGGTGTTGAAATAATAATAAATAATAATAATAATAATAATAATGTAGCAATTTTAGTGTCTCAATCACAGTAAACAAATGCAGATTGTCAGCTGCTATGTGGACATTCTAACCAGAATGACACAAAAGTAATTTTTTAAAAAAAAATGTTTGAGTCAAAGCTGTCATATGTGTATAATATGTAACAAATAAAGATCTCTGCAGTCACTGAACTTACACTTCCTAGAATACTTTTAACTGCTTCTTCATTGCTAGAGATACTCCACAACAACGTGCAAACTGCAGCACCCATTTCTGTACAGTATTCAGCTTGCTGCAATAATTGTTGCTTTGCCTCATTCAGCTGCTGCCGAACAGTTAATTTTTCCTGAAAGTAATAAAGCTAATATGTGATTCATATTGGATTATATCAGACCGTTCTGTAGATTTCACAATAAGTTCCAAAGTCCTCTGAGAATTAAACAAAAAAAAAAAAACTTGGCTCTGGTGAAGTAGATCTGCTAAGATTTAAATTCTTCCTAAACTGTGGAATTCTCTTATATCTGCATACATAGAAGACTTTTTGCTTATTTATATTTACATTTACATTCCATTTTCAAGGAGCTTGATATAGAACACATGGCAAACTTAAGCATATTCATCAGAATTTCATCTTGCAGCTTCTATGGCAACATTACACAGTCATAAGCAGAAGAAAAGAACAGTCTGGATAATTACATAAAAATAGATAGTAGCAATGTTCTCAAGATTGTTGAGAAGATTGTTCTTTCAGGGCTCTACCATCGCCATCGATCCCCGGCATTGAATGTGTTGGCCTAGTGTGGGGCTCCAAGGTGAGTTTGGCTGTCTGTCTGGTGTACCGGCCACCTAGCGCACCAGCAGCCACCCTGTCAGGCCTGCTGGAGGCGGTGGCCGGCTGGGCCTTGGAGTTCCCTAACCTATTGGTATTAGGGGACTTCAACATCCATGCTGATGCCACTCCCTCCTCACAGGCTCTGGACCTGGTGTCTTCCGTGGCGACACTAGGGCTCTCCCAGTTTGTTTCGGGCCCCACACATCAAGCAGGCCACACGCTGGATTTGATCTTTGGCGTCGGTATAGATGTGATCATGTCTCCTTCGATGAAGGTGCCATGGTCTGATCACTACGCTCTGAAAGCCAGGATTGATTTTCCACCCCCACCCTGTTTAGGTGGCGAGCCGATTTGGGCTTGCCCGCAGAGGCTGATGGACCCTGATAGATTCCGTCAGGCCTTGCGGGACCTTGCTCCCCCTGGCGACTCATTGACTGAGCTTGTTGAGGGCTGGAATATCCAGCTCCTAGCAGCCATCGATGAGATCACACCTAGGCGCCCTCTGCGACCCCACAGAAACCAGGCTCCCTGGTTTACTGAGGAGCTTCGGAAAATGAAGCGGGACCTCAGACGGCTAGAGCGAGTATAGCGGGGTGCCCGTGACGGAGCCTCAAGAACATCTTATAGGGTTTTTATGAAAACCTACGAGATGGCAGTGAAGGCCGCTAAGAAGTCCTACTTCTCGGCCTCCATTGCCTCCGCTAGCTCTCGCCCGGCGCAATTATTTAGTATAATTAGGTCTTTAACGTCCCTTGAAGGACAGCCAAATTTAAATAACAATTTGACACACAGCTGTGAGGCATTTGCGAGCTTTTTTGCGGAGAAGGTCCTGTTGCTCTGCCATGACCTCCCTGCCAATTTGGATACAATAAAGGAACTGGAGGCCCCTCGACTGTCCTCGGGTCCAGTATTGGACCACTTTGACCAGATATCCCCAGCCGATGTGGACAGACTCCTCCAAGCTGGAAAGCCCACCACCTGTCCTCTTGACCCGTGCCCGTCTTGGCTGATTAGAGCGTGTCCAGACGAGGTGCGAGCCCCGCTGGGTGATATCATCAATTTGTCCCTTGGCACCGGGATATTCCCAAGGGAACTAAAGGAGGCAGTGGTGCGTCCGCTCTTAAAGAAAACATCATTAGATCCCTTAGATCTATCCAATTACCGCCCAGTTTCGAATCTTCCATTCCTGGGTAAGGTGACTGAGAGAGCGGTTGCTGAACAGCTTGGTAGGTTTCTGGATGAAACATCGGCTCTCGATCCATTCCAGTCCGGCTTCCGTGCTGGTCATGGAACCGAGACGGCTCTGGTCGCCCTAACAGATGATCTCCGCAGGCAGCTGGATCGAGGCGGGTCGGGGCTGCTGATTCTTCTAGACCTGTCAGCAGCCTTTGACATGGTCGATCACGAACTCCTGGACCACCTCCTTGCCGACGTGGGGATCCAGGGCACAGTCCTTCAATGGCTGCGCTCGTTTCTCTCTGGTCGGGAACAGAGGGTGGCGCTTGGGGGGGAATTGTCATCGCGCCACTCCTTGGTGTGTGGAGTGCCTCAGGGTGCGAGTCTCTCCCCGATGCTTTTTAACATCTTTATGCGCCCCTCGCCCAGCTTGTCCGGAGTTTTGGGCTGGGTTGCCATCAGTGTGCCGATGACACCCAACTCTATCTGTTGATGGATGGCCATCCTGACTCGGCCCCAGACACACTGACTAGATGTCTGGAAGCTGTGGCTGGATGGTTACGTGGAAACCGGTTGAAGTTAAATCCTTCGAAGACAGAGGTCCTCTGGCTGGGACGGGGCGATATGGGATTGAGGGGGCAACTCCCATCTCTTGCGGGGGTGCAATTAGTGCCAGCATCGTCCGTTAAGAGTTTGGGTGTAATCTTTGATACCTCCCTCTCTATGGAGGCACAGATTACAGCTATAACAAAGGCAGCATTTTTTCATCTCCGCCAAGCTAAGCAGTTGGCTCCTTATCTCTCTCGCCCTGACCTAGCCACTGTGATCCACGCGATGGTCACCTCCAGACTGGATTATTGTAACTTGCTCTACGTGGGGCTGCCCTTGAGACTGACCCAGAAACTCCAGCGGGTGCAGAATGCCACGGCGAGACTCCTTATGGGGTCTTCGCTGCGAGATCATATTCATCCGGTACTATACCAGCTGCACTGGCTCCCGGTGGAGTACAGGATCAGGTTTAAGGTGCTGGTTTTAACCTTTAAAGCCCTATACGGCCTAGGACCCTCGTACCTACGGGAAATTTACAGTCTGCAAATAAAAACATCCTGAAGATCCCAGGCCACAGAGAGGTTAGGCTGGCCTCAACTAGAGCCAGGGCTTTCTCAGCCGTGGCTCCAATCTGGTGGAACGCTGTCACAAGAGACTAGGGCCCTGCGGGACCTGACATCTTTCCGCAGGGCTTGCAAGACAGAGCTGTTCCACCAGGCCTTTGGTTGGGGCGCAGCCTGACCCCCTCCTCTGGCAATCTGCACAGAATCTTGCTTAATGGTTGCCATCAATTTGATTTTAATTAATTTTATAATGAATGTTTTTAGAATGTTGGATTATTTTGATTGTTGTTAGCCGCCCTGAGCCCAGCTTCGGCTGGGGAGGGCAGGATATAAATAAAATTTATTATTATTATCAAACAAGTATTTTTGGTAATATAAGCCAGTGTTTCCCAACCTTGGACCTCCAGCTGTTTTTGGACTACAACTCCCATCATCCCTAGCTAGCAAGACCAGTGGTCAGGGATTATGGGAATTGTAGTTCAAAAACAGCTGGAGGCCCAAGGTTGGGAAACACTGATATAAGCCACAATTCTAACAATGTCTACTCAGAAGTAAATCCTACTGCATTCAATGGGAATTATATTGTAATAGTTGGTTGGAGCATGGTGCTAGTAATGCCAAGGTTGCAGGTTTTATCCCCTGTAATGCATATTCCAGCACTGCAGAAGGTTGGACTAGATCATCCTCACGGTCCCTTCCAACTCTACAATTCTATTCCTAATGTAAGTTGGGTTAGGATTACAACCTGAGCCAGGCAAAAGATATGCTTTCCATTAGTGTAGCTCCCTCTTTGGCAAAGGGGCAAGCTTTTGTCTTTGATACCACAAGGAGGTTTGGAGGGAAACAGAACTCAAAAGATTTGTTAGATCTCTCCTGAAAACTCTTGCCTGATACATCTTATGTAAACTAGTACACTTTTGGTACAATTGTTCCTCTATCAGCATGGTAAAAATTGACTCTCCATGTGAAGATGGAGTTACAACACCTGCAAATAAGCTATATAGAATTTAAAGGTAAGTGTGCATGGGGCTACACATAAAGGAATGGGGAGGTGGGTGAAGCAGAAATAGCAGACAATCCACAAACCTTGTCCAGAAAGGAAAAATGAAAACAATTCAAGAAATTACACTATAGAATTAATCCTAGAAAAGATGCAGTACCACTAATTAATTGAATCATTCCTGTGATATGCTAGCATGAACATAAGACAGCAAACCAGCAGCAAAGTCCTGTATTGTAGGTTAATACATGAAAAGTGCAGAAGTAAATCCCACTAAAGTCAATGGCGTTTACTAACAGGAAAGTGACTGGAGGATTGTAGTCTAAAATGTCAACAAAAGTTGAGATCAATAGTTACTTGGGACTCTCACTGAGCTCAATGCGAGTTGACATATGTTACAAACAGCTATGTTCTGACGGACCTCCAAAGTGCTACTTAGAGCATCTGGAACCCTTAGTATGAACCATATATCCTTAACTGTTTCTGAACACACACTCAGGATAGAAAATTTTTCAAGATGTTGCATCCAAATGCAGCTTTAAATTTTTCAATATACTGTACAGCTGTAAAATTGTTTAAAAGGTGGAACTAAGCTCTAAGTAATTTTCTAGCTGGCCAGAGAACAATTACATCAGAGATGGAACAGGTTTCATGACAGAACCAATCAATAACCCATCATGGGAAAGAGGCCAACTTTTCTTAGTCTCCAATTCCCATAAATATGTGAAACTTTCATTTCAGTTTTTTATATTCTGGGAAACACCTAAGCAAGAGTCAGCAAGAGTCTCTCTCTCAGAACCTCTGTTTTACCAGGAACTCTGCAAGTGCTCTGAAATCCAAGAAAATACTCAAGCAGGTAACTGGCTAAGTTAAATAGTCTCTACTGGTTTTATTTGTAAATCTGTATGCGAGACTGTTGCCTTCCTTTTTTTCCTAATACAATTCTTTAGCTTCATTGGCTTTAAAAAGCAATTCTCCAGAATTTTCCCCTGGAATCTTTTCCACATGATGGATGGCATAGATGCTAATGTTATCCCTTGTTTCCTGAGAATATTACACAATATTTTGGGAAATACTAAATCCACATAACTCTGGAAAGATCAATCCAAAGCTTGTTTTTTCTTATACCTCGGCTAGGTCTTTGCAATAGGGCTCAGAAACTCCGCAAGCAACTTGTAGGATGTAACAGGCTACCATAAGACAGAATGAACCTTCTTTCATACCTCTTTTTGCAGGAACCTTTCTACAAAAAGAGGGAGTTGCCAGTACAGAAAAGCACGCCCCCCCCCCCCGACTGTCTCAACACATATGGATGTTGCACTCCTTCCTACACTTAGCTGGAGTTAAGTCCCACTGAACTTACCTCTGAGTAGGCATGTTTACGATTGCCCTTATTGTTAGAGGTATAGCACAATTATGTATGTAAAAAAAGTGGGTTTCAGCTAATAATCTACCTACCTTTCTTTCTTTCATACAATCTGCTTGGGCTGCTTCTAAACGGGCTTTATAGTGTTCGCAATCCATTCTTAATTGCTCCACTTCAATATCTTTCCTTTCCACAACTGTAAAAAATGGAGGGCTAAAGTAAAACAATAAAAAGAAGGACAAGCATTCTCACAGTAGTACCTCGGGTTAAGAACTTAATTCATTCTGGAGGTCCGTTCTTAACCTGAAATGTTCTTAACCTGAGGTACCACTTTAGCTAATGGGGCCTCCCACTGCCACTGCGCCGCCACCGTGCAATTTCTGTTCTCATCCTGAAGCAAAGTTCTTAACCCGAGGTACTATTTCTGGGTTAGCAGAGTCTGTAACCTGAAGCATCTGTAACCCGAGGTACCACTTTACTATAATGCACATGTAGCCACTAATCAGTAGCAATATAAAATGTGGCTAAGTGAAAAAGCTTGGATTATGCCATGATAAATATGTAAAGGGGGTGCTGGAGAGAAGCAGTGAGAAGGCAGGTGCTTAACCCTTTCCCTGCCAACCATTTCTCCACTCCAAATCACTATTCCCTCCCAAAGCTGTTTTTCCCCAGGGAAGATTTGCAACAGAGGAGCATCAGACAAGGAAAGCATTGGGCATTCCCTTACCTCTCTGACATTTTGAAATCCTCTTCTCACCCAACCACAAGTATTTTCTTGAGGTCAAGAATGAGTTAAACGTTTCTATGTCCAATCTAACTTGGATCTCGATTATTCAACTTTCAGTTACTTCAAGAATATTCACCACCACCACAAACTTAAGTTGTTCGCTCTAAGCAGCTTTTATGGCATTAATGATTTTATAGCATTAATGACAGAACCTATGAACTCACTTGTTTCAACAGCATCCAATTTCTGCAAGTTCTCCAAGATATCATAATTCAGTATTTTGGGCAAAATGTCATGTAGCTGCATCACTTCAGTAGTCAGCCTCTCCAAAGCTCTCTTTCTGACTTTAACAAATTCCCCTTGCATCTCCACGTTCTGTAACAGAAACAAAAACTCATTATCTTTTTCTCTGCACTTAGTATTTATATGACATGTTAGCCACATTCCAGAACTGTTTTCAGCGTTTAAGACCCCTGAAATTTCTTCATCCTCCCCCCAACTACAATAACCACAGTTCAACCTAAGTTTCCAAGTCCAGAAGTCTACATTACAGGGGTGTTGTAAACAACTATTTCTCAGTTCTGAATCACAAATTGAAGGCACCATCTTAAGCACTAGCAAAAGAACCCGGATGCCTCAAATTTCAGTCCATGACTCCAAAGCCACCACGCACCAAGGAAAATGTTCTAGTCACAAAGTTTTGGATAACTTTTGACCCTCCAAAAGTTGTTGAACCACAACTCCCACCAGCCCCAGTTCTGTTAACTGCTAGGCCTGCTGGCCTCTGTTGTCTGTGAAGAGAGGGGAAAGGGCAGAAGAGCGGTTCCTGGCTCCAGGATTGGGCCAAGGTCGCCCTTTATAAGGAGCTGGAGGCTGCACCCACAGCTGCCCCTCTCCCTTTTTTTATCCCCACAACCATCGTATGATTTAAGCTTGAGAGCGCCCGGCTAGCCCAACGTCTCCCGGTGTGTTTTGTGGGGTAGAGGCGGGAAGAGAACAGGGGACGAAGGTGCCTCAGAGGCTGCTGTGAGGAGGGGCTCGTCCCTCATGCCCGCGCTCAGCGCCGGATCCTAACGGGACGAGAGCGGGCCGAGGCGCTTCCTTCGTCCTCCTCGGCCGAGCCCTCGCGCTACCTGCTCTCCCTCCCACGGGCAGCACGCGCTGCCTCGGCTCGCGCGCTTCATAGCAACGCCAGCCGGCCGCGAAGCGAGAGAGAGAGAGACGAGTCCCTCTGGTCCCGCCCAGATAACCCTCCCAACACGTGATAGGAGGGTGGGGGGAGTGGGTGGGGTCACGCACCTCGGAACTTCCGTTCCGAATTCGGAAGCCGCCCCGACTCGCAAGTTCTCGATGGTGTCCGCTCTACACCTTTCGCATCTCTGTGGCGGAGACCCCATACTTAACGTTGGGAGCTCGCGCAAGAAACCATAGAGATTAATTTCCAAGAAACCCTTCGCTCCTCCTCTATCAGCGGCGAGCTCCGTTTGGTGGAAAGGTGAACTCAAGCCTGAGAGAAGACGTGGGGGAATGGCACGGGAATGTGAAGTAGGGGATAAAATTGAGATTCCTCGCGATGCGCGCACAGCCTGTTAGAGGAATCAAACAAGTGTAGAGTTGGAAGGTACCCTAGCCCAACCCCCTGCAATGTAGAATTATGCAGTTTACATGACATCGGATCTGTATAGGTTAGCAATACAATAAAATAATGTTTCTTTTGTAGTATTTGAGTGAAGATCCGCACCTGTGACATTATCCTTTGCCAACAAAAATCGAACAGCTAGCTGCCTTTACGACCAGCCCCAGCTCTCATATAAAGTATTGCTCTGCTTTCCTTTGGACCATCAGTGAGGCCGAGAGGGGGGTCTTGTCGCCTGGGCAGCCCAGGGCCTCCATGCACACTGCCCGGGCTTGCTCCCCGGGGAGGTCACTTCGGTGCTGCTAAAGTAGCGGTGTGACTTCACGCCCGGTCCACGCTCCAGTCCAGATTGTCCCTCGAAAGAGACGGATGCCAGCATTGCAGTGGCTGATTCGAGTGTGGCGTTGATTGCCCCTGTCACGTCACCCCTACTTGCTCGCCTTGAACAAAAACGCCCTCATCCTTTTCGCAAAGGTAAACCCATGACTCCGGTGGGAATAAGGCTGCAATCCTACACCCGCTTGGGCAAAGCCTCATCGAACTCAATGGAGGAGATTTCTGTGTATCGATGTGCTGCTACCTGGGAGTAGGTCCCATAGCATGCTTTTTTGATATTGGATTATTTTTTTCCTGTTTGTTGACCGTGTATTTTTAGTTTGCTCGTATTCTCGTTCACAACTTGGGTATAAAGAGGAGGGCATATTAAACGCCCTATTTGACTGGGTAGGGTAGCACGCTGCGCCACTCGCTGCCTCGAGCGCCACGCGCCGCCTTGCCCCCTCCGCTATGCCCCGCCCCTTTCTCTCCAGCGGCCGAATTGGCGGGCTCGCGGCTTTCTGCGCCTGTGGGTCTGCGACGGAGCAGCGGCTGTTGACGTCATCCGCAGGCGTCGGGGAGGCTGCCCGGGCTCGGCCCACGTAGGGCGGCGCGTTACCTTTCTCTCTCTCTCCGGCGAGCTGGGCTGGTGGGGGTGTCATGGCTCCCGCCGCCGCGCAGCCTCCGGAGGTTCAGTTCGCACAGAGGCTGGCCGCCAACGAGAAGCGAGTTCGGGACCGGGCGCTGAAGAAGCTGCGCGGCTACCTCGCTCTCCGGACTCGGAGCCCGGCGAGTAAGAGCGGGGAAGGGATGCGGGGGAAGCACGTGGCGCTGGTGGGGCAGAGCAGCCGGGCGCCCCAGGTTGCTGGAGCGGCGGAGAGGGCAGCGCGTGGGGCAGAAGAGCAGCCGCCCGAAGCAGCGACAGGACTGAGGAGGGAAAGGCGGGCGTGGGGTTGAGCGGGCACATGGCCGCCGGGACGTGAGGTGCTTGCAACCGGGCTCTGCTTCTCAGGTACCGTGTGAACTACTGAGGGTCGGTGGGATAAGCGAGTGTGGAGTCATGGTACGGTTGAAGGGGAGGCGCCGCTCTTCATGGGCAAATGGGCTCCCGTTATCTCTAGGGGTAGGGGCTTTTGTAGGACAGGCTGGGGAAACTTGCCTCCTTTTCTCTAATACACAGTTTACTTCTGTTGCTCCAGGTACCTTTAGCCAGGAAGAATGGCTGAAAATATGGAAAGGACTGTTCTACTGCATGTGGATGCAGGATAAACCCCTGCTTCAGGTATGTACAATCTGTGTAAGGATGTATTGCCGTGATATTGCCTATGAATGGAGCAGTTGTCTGTGGACCTTGCCTGCTCCACCCTCGGGAGCACAGTGTAATGGCTGGAGGGGGCACTGTGCCCCTTCATCATGCACGGACGTTTATGCTTTTATTCATGTATTTTCCCCCTCTGGCATGTTACAGTATATGGGGGTAACAAAATACCCAATGTTCAGTTGGAATTTGGAGGTGATTTTTTTGTCCCCGTAATAACACAAAAGACAATTGTACAGGGTGAGGAGTGTAGTAAGTAAATAGTCAGTGGTTGAAATTTGGAGACATGTCTGCTACTGTACAGGTAGCACAGAAGACTGTTGTAGGTCTGTCTCTGACCAAATTCTGCGTTGAAATGTCCACCCTGTTTTGGGTAAGGTTCTTCGTTTGTCTACTATTTCAGGCCAACTGTGATAATATAGTTTGACCTTATTGGTCAAATTCTCAAATAATCTTTTCTTTGTTTGGGGGAGTTTAGAGAACAGTTTCAGTGTTTGGGAGTGAGGGGGTAGTTTCTGAAAAGGAAAAATGGAATCTACTCTTGGAACATTGTATACTAAAAAAATTCCTTTCATTTTTAGGAGGAGTTATCGAACAATATAGCACAACTTACCCATGTAATAGAGAATATAGATGCTTGTAAGTTATTTTTATATTTTATTTTTTTACTTTTATTATATGTTCAGGGGTTTCCAGCCAAGTTTGTTTGTTCTGCTTATTAGTATATAAAAAAAGAATTGATGTCCTGAAGCATTGTGTCTTCATTTTCTATGAAAACCACATGAATAGCCCATGATTTTTTTTAATTTTTTTTTGAGGGCAGTGTTTGGGCAGCCACTGTTTGCTGCAGAATTGCATACCTTACTACATATAAAAGGCTCTATTGGTCACAAGGTGAAATTCTTACTCATCATCAAGACTCCTGTAAAACTCATCAATGCGGGCAGCTATACTTAACCATAGAATTCAGCTGAAACATGTGGAATGATAGGTCAGACATTCTCTCCATCTGTACTGAGCAGTTCTGAGAAGTAACTGGAATAACATGTGAATAGGTCCTGTGTATGTTTCTGTTGGGAGAATAATGTCAGCTCCCTCTGGATAAATCTTGGAAGATTAGGCCTTGGGGAGTGGGTTGGATTTGATGACTTTCAGATCCTTGCCAACCCCTTCAGGTTTTTTGCTTCGGCAGGACACTGATGGCTTTGTGCTTCCTTCACTTATTGAGAACAGAGAGATAATTAACTACCATTGTTCACACTTGCAGTTGTCTTAATTGTCCTTCACATGTGAAAATAGCTAGAATCCTGCTGGCCACATCTAGTCCAGCATCCTAATCTCACAGTGGCCAGCCAGATGCCTCTGAGAAGCCTATAACTAGGGCCTGACTGCAGAAGTGCTCTCCCCACTTGTGAATCCCAGGAACTCGTATTCAGCATCATCCAGTCTCTAACACTGGAGGCAGCATAACCAGCCATCATGGCTAGGGGCCATTTGTAGCCTTATCTTTCATGAATTGATAAAATCCTCTTTTCAAGCCATCTGAGTTGGTGGTTGTCATTACATCTTGTGAAAACAGTTCTACAGTAGCTACTATTTATTTATTTGTTTATCATTTTCTGTGTACATTTTAAGATGATGTAAAGAATGCAATAAAAACAGTTTGATACAATACAGAAAATAGTGGATAAAAATAAATGCAAAATAGACACCAGTGATAGATAGCTATTCACCCTGCTGGGAAAGTGTCATGACAAAGATGTCTTCAATTGTTTCTGGAGAGTGCAAATAGTGGGCACCTGTCATATTGCTACAGGAATGCTGTTCCACAAAACACACTAAAAGCCTGCATTACTGTGGAGCAAGCTTCTGAAAGCTTTGGAACTTGTAGGAAAATCTCTTCTGCAGTCTGCAATGACCAACTTGGGTAGCTAGAGGATACAGCCATCTGTCAAGTACACATTGTGTGACGAAGTACCATCTTTTGTCTCTGCTGAATATTCTAACATTCCGCTTCATTGTGTGGTCTCACTTTTTGTATTATGAGAGAGAGAAACTATCCACTTTTATCACATTGCACATAATTTTTTACACCTCATATGCATTCCCCACCTTACAGTACTCATCTTTCTTTTAAACTGCAAGCTTCAGCTTTGAATTTCCCCCGTACATTTATGAAAAGTGTAGTGAAAATGTTTTGAACTAACACAGCTTGTATGGAACTTTAAAGCTGCTTCTGTTTATTTCACTGCAGGGCATTTGTTCATTCAGACTTTCTGGCAGACCATGAACCGTGAGTGGAATGGAATAGACAACCTGCGCTTAGATAAATTTTACATGGTAAAAGCTGTTTCTTCTACTGTCTTTTAAAGGGGCATAATCAGTGGTGTGGGGTGAAAAATCTTCCACTTTTTGGATTGTACTGTTTCATAAAATTAGGTAGTAGCATAATGAACGAACACAACACAAGTAAGATTCAGCAATGGGAATAGATAGAGAACTCTTCAAATCTAAAGTTAGAATTCACATTTTTAAACCAGAGTGGGGAGACGTGAACATGTCATGTTTAATCTTTACTGTTGTGTGCTGGGGGATTTTGGTGTTATAGAGAAACCTTGCATGAGTTTTGCAGTCCCACCATACTTCCGTAATCCATTTAGCATCAAGAAAAGACTTTAAATTTCTGTATGTGAAGTTACGTTCTTACAAAAACAGGAAAATTGGCTATAATCCTGTAAGTGCTGATTTGAGGGTACAGCCAAACCGAAACAGTAGGTCTTATAGACATGTATAAGGTTGCATGGATGGTTAAGATGTTTGTCAACAAAGTGATGATTTCCTATCAATTGAAACATGATGGGATGCATCTTTTTCTAACCTAGCTGATCCGCATGGTGCTGAGACAGTCCTTTGAAGTACTGAAAAGAAATGGATGGAATGAAAGGTAGGTGGCGCCTCTGGGGAGTGTGTGTGTGAGTGAGAGAGAGAGAGGGAGGGAGGGAGGGAAACAGAAACTGCTCTTGCTCACTCTAAATCTATTGATGAGTTACCAATAAATTTTCTTTCACAATCCCTGATAAGCATTATAGAACCATAGAATTGTGGAATTGGAAGGCACCATGAGGAACATCTAGTCCAGCCCCCTGCAATGCATTAATTTGTAGCTGTCCCATATGGGGATCAGACCTATAACCTGGGCATTTTTGGCACCAAGCTGTAACCAGCTGAGCTATCCAGGCTGACATAATGGGCCTCATCCCAAAAGCTCATCTTGTGCTCGCTTCCTTTATACATATTTTTCTGCAAATCTGGTTTTGTATTCCAAGCAGCAATTCTAAGATAAATTGAACACATATGTGACATATTTCCGGGTAGACATACATTAACGGCAGTGTTAAAACTTGTACTACAGCCATAAATTGAATAGAATACTTCACTGGGGATTATTCCTAAGTAAACATCCATAGAGTTGGACATATATAAAGTGTTATATAATGTAGGAATAGAATAATAATAAAAATGTTCTTATAATTAAAATTCCGTGGTTCTGCTATTATTTTCTCCCACACACTTGCATCCTGCCTTTTATGCACAAAATAAATTTTGTTGCTGAAGAAAAAAGAAGCACATGGCATATTTGTTAAAAAGGCCTCAGGGCAATCCACTAGAAATACCAGATTGTGCTCCTAGAAGAAAATAAAGGTTTGAGCAGAGGTGCAGTAGATTAATTGCACTGTGAGAAAAGTTAGGAATTGTTTAATAGTTAAAATCTGTGTTGTATCTATTTCCGATCTATATAAAATCTGCATTGCTTAGCTGAGATTCCCATGAATCCTGTGCAAGTTGTGTCAGCTGTGTAAATTATACCAATGTACATATTTGCTTGACCAAAATAATTAATGGCCACTGAAAATTTTGGATTTTGAGGTCCTACCATCTTATATCCAGTGAATTGCTATAAGTAAGTTGTCAGGGAACTGCCATCAGCTCAGAGGCGGGAGGTGGAAGGGCAGTTGGGTTACAGGGAGCTGCCGAAGATCACGAGCCGGAGCAAAGCGGGGGGGGGGAGGCAGGTCCCCCTTTGCCCACGCCCTCTCTGCGCAGGAGGCTTACGCGCAGAGAGGGGAGGCGTAGGATGGGGGTCAAAAGACTGCTCTGCTGGGGAAAGTTTAAGGACCGCCCACTCCCAGATTCTGCTAGTGACTGAGCAAGACATGGAATTGAGACGTTCTGCATTGTGAATGTTTTGGACAGATAATAAAGCCTTGAAAAGACCAGTGGGAGTCTTGCCTGTTCACTCTCGAGCAACCACGCCGGCATTCATAACATAAGTGTCCCATTGGCATAAGGGTTCAGTGGGACACCTGCTCCCACCATGCCCCCTAAATCTATTGTGGGGTTCCCCCGAACCCTTCAGAGCAGATTGTGGATGGTGTGGGGCAATCCTGCTGCACAAGCTGGAAACCTTTATACTGCATTGGATACAACAAAAGTTTAGGGCTGTGTTTCCCAAACTTGGGCTTTCAGCTGTTTTGGGACTACAGTTCCCATCAACCCTAACCTCTGGTCCTGCTAGCTAGGGATGATGGGAGTTGTAGTCCCAAAAGCTGGAGACCCACATTTGGGAAACACTGGTTTAGGGGCTTAGTGCAGAATTCTAGAATACCTCTACAATTTTAAATTGTGTATTACTGACATCACACAGTTTTTTTATATGTTAAGGTATTAAAACAAGCTTTCATCAAAGGATTTGTTGGGAGAGGGTAAACTTGTTGGAACTCTCACCCTGGTAAATCACTTAGAGAAGAAAACATCTGATTCACGCTGTTGCTCTATTTCAGTGGATCAGATTGTTTTCTGTTTCAAAAGCAGTGGCCACTCTTTTGGAACTGATGCAATGTCATATGACGTTACACAGATGAATGGACCATGCTTTATTTTCTCCCCGCCCCGCTTTTCATCCAGTTTTACTGAGCCATTTCTGAACCTGCTAATGAAGGAGGTTATTCACCCAGACAGCAAGGCTCCTGTTGGGATAAAATTGCATTTTATTGACATATATCTGGAAGAATTGGCTAAAGTTGCTGCTAAAGAGGTAGGAAACAAAACATCTCTGTGTATTGCTGTGCAATCTAGCAAGTCTCCCTAAAATATTTGCTTAAAACAAGTGCTGTTAATGTCTTCGCCTAGGAAGGATATTAAAGTCAAGTTTACTCTGTGTGTGTTTACTATTTGCTTAGGTTGGGCATGCTATCTAATTGATTGTTGTTGTAGCACTGTATAAACATATAAAATCAGATAAAATTTGAAAATTTTGGTTAATGCTAATAAAAGCAAATCCTCACCATGGAGCAACTTATGAATTGCAGATTTGCTCAACTTTTTATGTTACCTAAAATGTAAAATGTCTTGCTTAAATACAGTGGAAATCATTAGACTTTGTATAATGCTTCCCATCTGACATTACAGGGGGGCGGGCGGAAAAATCATCATGATATGTGTTTCCATCTTTTTGAAATTGGTCAGGCTATATCAAAAGGAAACAAAATAATCCATAATAATGACAACCTTAACAGATGACAAATCATGTCAAATCCTGACAGCATTTCAGTTGGTTACACAGTAATTCATAAATATATATTTAGAAATAAAATATATTTCCTCCTTGTATTTCTATTGTTGTAGGCTATCATATTGGTTTTAGCCAGTCTGTGTTAGCATCTTTTGGCAAGAGAGAGCTTATCTTATAATATATCATAGATTTACCCCAACTGTAAAATGCTTCTTTCCCCCGAGTCCTAGCTCTTTTCAAGTAACCTTGAGAATATTCAGATGGGGAAATTTCCCATCTCTTTGAGTAGAATTGGAATAGGTTGATGTTGAACTAACCATGTATTTTATTTTTTTGCAGCTCACCGCAGACCAGAATCTCAAATTTATAGAACCATTCTGCAAAATCATTGCCAAGACCAAGGAGTATGTTATATAACTATGTTTTGCTGCTTGACTCTGAACTTAAAGGGTTGTCGGGGGGGGGGGCGTTCTTCTTAAATAGTAGATAACGTCTGGATAGACTTGCAGAGCATAATTAAAACAGAAGAAGCGAGATAGTGAAATGTTCAGTTTGTGAAGCAAAGCTTTCTTTGTGTGCCTTGAAATGAAAGTGTGTAGCTATGGGAACTGCATGAGTTCCTTTTATACTGATGATAAAAAAGCTAGTTTCTGATCCTCGGGCGCTACTATGGTGATATTGAAGAAAACCCTGGGCGAATCCAAAGACATCAGCTTCTGATTCACAATCTATGTGATTGACTTATTGGTGGTTCTTTTATTTACTCTTTGCAAATGGCATACAATTTTTTTCAATTTTCATGGGTTAGTTTTTGATAGATTGGAACGAGAGTCCATAAATTGGAATGCTTTTGTGATGCTCCTTTTTTCCTCCCCCCTTAATGGTTCAGTCACCTTTTGCTGCAAGCCATAATCCGTGGCATCTTTGAAACCATTGTTGATCAGTCCCCGTTTGCTATAGAAGATTTAATGAAAGAACTGAAAGCGGGGAGCGATGATGACTTATCGGAAGAAGATGAAAGTAATGAAGGAGAGAACGAGCCAGTCGTCAAAGGTATGGGCCTGGCCACAGTAATAACTGTAACTTCTAGAATGGAGTCCTGTCATGTCTTCTGCTTTGAAAACTTTGAAAACTTCAACTCAGAATGCAACCATCTGCTTACTAGTGAAAGTGAGCTCATGGGAGCATAGGACACCTGTGGGAGCCCCACCTAGAGATACCAGGGTTTGAACCTAGAACCCTATGTGTGCAAAGCTTAGTACTCTGTCTCCTTTTCAAATTTCCCCACCTTTCTGGCCACTGTTTTAACATGACACATGTTGTGTCCTTCCCCTGAGGGTAAAGGAAGATTGTGTGTGTGTGTGTGTGTGTGTGTGCGCACGCACGCACGCACGCACGCACGCACTGTCCTTAAGGTGCTGGTGTGCAACATTAAACATCTAACAGCTTGCATAAAGCATCCCTCCTTTATGTTGATGGCAGCTTCACGGACCTTAGTGAAGTCTGTTGCGGATTTCACATTTGGTGCTCTGTTAAATGTGTTGCTTTTATCCTGCAGGCACAGACTTGCCAAGCAAACATTCCCTAGATTCAGAGGCACCAGACAACCTTTTAGAAGATGCAGATGATAACATTGGGCCTGTTCTCCAGGTGAGTATTGTCTTTGAGAACATACTAATTTCCGTAGGGTCTGAGCACTAGGGAATTGCCTTGTTAAATCTGATTAAGTTTGATGGCTGCTCTCTTATAAATGAAAAGCTCTCACAAACAATATTCAACTAGCCTAATGAACTTTTTTTTTTCTTTGAAAACTGGTAGAAGTCCATTTTTATTGTCTTGCTTGATTTAAACGTAGATCAAATTGCTGGTTCTCAAAGTGCAAGACCTGGAGCACAAGTGAATGTTGTGCAGTTTTGTGAGTGTTGGACTCACAAGATTTCCTGAAGTGTGGTTCCTATTGGGATTTATGAAAGTGAGGCCTGACTGCTGTAGGATCAGTAACCAAAGGCCTGAGGATGTGAAGGAGCATGGCTGAGAGAATGAGTGTGCTTGGAGTGGTGGGGAAGAAGCACAGGGAGTTGAGCTGGACAGAGATACTCCACTGGACAGGCATAGGCAAACTTGGCCCTCCAGATGTTTTGGGACTACAACTCCCATAATCCCTAGCTAACAGAACCAGTGGTCAGGGATGATGGGAATTGTAGGTTTTCCAATTTGGAGTAAGTACAAAATCAGTAAATTAGTGTCTTAAGTGGTTCTGCACTAAATTATTGAATGCAGCTGATCTATGTTTCTGTAATGCCTTCCTCTTTTATGTTTACAGTTTGATTATAAAACTGTTGGTGACACACTGTTTGAATTGGCCAGCAGAAAAAACACACCTGCTTATAACAGAAAGTGCCTGTACAAAGTGGTGAAAAAGTAAGTTCCTATTATAATAAATGTTCTTTCTGATTGTGCTGACTTACCTGATTATCCTCTCTTTCCTTTCACTTTCTGAAGTCCCAACACCCCTGCCCTTTTATCTTTTGCTTCCCCATAGTGCCTTCATTTTTGGGTGTAACTGAGACAACATAATTCCTTTCCACTTATTTTTCAGGTTCCAAAATCTTGCAGAAGGTGAGACTTCAAGAACATCTGCTACTCTTTCATTTCCATGAAGAATTGTACAGTAGCAGAGGAAAGAAAATGCAGTCATGTTAAATTTGCAACAGATATCTTATGTGCACCTGAAAGGGCTTCTTTTGGGGACATTTATATCACCTCTTATAG
Organism: Podarcis erhardii; assembly: GCF_964252035.2. Lineage (NCBI taxonomy): Eukaryota > Metazoa > Chordata > Lepidosauria > Squamata > Lacertidae > Podarcis > Podarcis erhardii. The sequence goes on from NC_138508.1 coordinate 58,294,414, forward strand.
AATTATAGAGTTGGAAAGGATCATCATGAGGGTCATCTAGTCCAACCTCCATTATAACTTACTGGAAAATCGGTTGTATCCTAACATTAGTTACAACTGTGTCCAGTACAGTGGTGCCCCGCAAGACGAATGCCTCGCAAGACGGAAAACTCGCTAGATGAAAGAGTTTTCCGTTTTGGAGGTGCTTCGCAAAACGAATTTCCTATGGGCTTGCTTTGCAAGACAAAAATGTCTTGCGAGTTCCTGCGGGGGTTTTTTCCTCCCCCCCCCCTTTTCTAAGCCGCTTATCCGATAAGCCGCTAAAAACCGCTAATAGCGCTAAGCCGCTAAGCCGTCAATGGGCTTGCTTCGCAAGACGAAAAAAACCGCTAGACGAAGAGACTCGCGGAACGGATTCTTTTCGTATTGCGAGGCACCACTGTATCGCATGATGCTCTAAAGCAGGGGTAGGGGGACCTGTGGCCCTCCAAGTGTTGGACACCAACTCTCATCCTCCTTGGGATGATGGGGACTGGAGACCCATCCCAGCTCTTAAAGAAGCATAGACAGCCTGCAGCCTCATAACCACATGCGGCTCTCTGCTCAGTTGCAAGTGGGTGGTAAATAAGGGAGGAATTGATGGGGGGGTGGAAGGGGCTGACTGAAAGGAAGAGGGTGGCAGAAAGAGAGAGGGAAGGGGTGCCCACCCAATCTTTGCTTCAGCCCAGCCAATTACCATCATGTAGCCACTGACAGATAAGCCCCAAAGGTTGCCCGTTCCTGCCTTTGGGGAGGTGTGATAAGGTCTTGCCCTTCTCTTTGAATGAACGGTTTGTTCTGCTTGGCATTTAAGGTAATGGAGAAAGATACACACCAGAACAGCTGTCACCAGTCTGGCTCACTCCAGATGCTGATTGGGGCTGATGGGAGGTGCAGTCTGACCACAGCTGGAGGCCACCAAGTTGGTGATGGCTGGACTAAAGTATAGGTAGAGAAAAGAGAATGTTGTATGGGTGAAGGACCTCTGAGCCACTAATTGCTTGGGGGCAACTCTCACTCCAGTGTTCTCTCCCTTCAGGGACCTTTCCACAGGATGACTTCCCTGAAGACGTTTCTACAGATGAAGATGATGATACCTTCAGCAGGAGGAAGTGGAAAAGGAAATCTGGCAAACCCTTGGATAAAACACAACCAGAAAAAGAAGGTGAGGTTGCTACCAGTATGCAATATCCTAACTTAGCCTGCAATACCATACACACTTTTCTGGGAGGGTAAACCCTATGGAACTCAGAAGGACTTCCATGTAGAATCATAGAATGGTAGAGTTGGAAGGGACTCCGAAGGTTATCTAGTCCAACGCCCTGCAATGCTGGAATCCCAATTCATGGTCCCCCATCCAATTTGAAACGATTCTGGACCCTGCTTAGCTTTGCACATGTGCTAGGAGTTTTATTGTTGTGCCACTAGGAGGAAAACACCTGGAGATGAACCCAGGGCCTTGTTGTAGGATTGCCCTTTGAAGCGTCTTTTCTTTTACTTTCTTTAAGTAACTGATCAACCCTAACTGAACTTCACTATGATAATAAATTGTCTCCGCTGGAAATTAGAAATAGCTGTTGCTGTTGGAGTATTAGCCGGAAGGGAGTGGAAGCTTTGCAGTGGCCTCAAATTTTGTTTGTGTATTTAAAAGCATTTATATACCCCTGGTGAGTAAAAATCCTAAAGCAGTTTACAGAGTTCAGAAATATATTGAAATCATATCTTAGAAAAAGCAAATGCCACAGATAATAATCAAAAATACAAGATGACGACAGAGTCTTGGCAAGTCTTGATTGTGTTACAAAATCAAGCACTCTCAATAGAATTTCTGCATGCTGTGCTCGCAGTGTTGAATCAATAGGCTGGTCAGCCTTTTCTTTCCAGACTCTGGACATTTTGAAATGGGACTAAGCCAAATTCTCCTGACGCTCCTGTGAAACGGCAGACAGTGCTATTTTGTGTTTCTTTTCATCTCTTTATTTGTAACTTTTGTCTTTTTCTTAGATTTATGTGTGTATATTTTTGTGTATGTATCGTTTTGATTGCTGTAGTGTCTCTGTTCAATTAAACTGAAAGTAAATTAACAGAGGGTGGCTGGAACTAATGTTAATTGCCAGGGAAAGCCTGAACATTTAGGCCTTTCTGCATGAACATAACCTTGTTTAGACACTCTCCCGTAACACAATTTACAGCAGCCATATGTTGAGGGGAGTGGGTCCATATACCCAGTATTCTGCGTTTTCAGGTCCTGTTCCTGCCAACCTTCCACACATTGAGGCGCAGAAGATTTGAAGCAATCAGCATTCTAAATCATGCAGGAATCCTACATACATAGAACTGACTCCTTAATTCACACACACCTTCCCCCCCCATACACACACATGGTAATGAGGGCATAGGAACAGAGCTGGTGAGTGTGGCTGTGAACTTCCCCTCAATGTGATCCAAATCCCAGGGGGCAGGTGGTTATCTGAACAGGGCTTATTAAAATATCTAACATGAAAATCAATGACAATACAGTGGTACCTCGGTTTTCGAACGTAATCCATTCCGGAAGTCCGTTTGAGTTCCGAAACGTTCAAAAACTGAAAGCGGAAGCCTCAATAAGGAAGCCATGTTTCCTGTTCGACTTCCAAGGTGCATTAGGAAACCAAGGCATTTACATCCGGGTTTTCGGCGTTCGAGTTCCAAAACATTTGACTACGGAGGCATTCGAAAACCGAGGTGGTGCTGTAGTTGTTCTCGTCAGCTCTGTTAACAACAAATACTGTACAATAACAGTATAGCAGCTGCCCTGTTGTGGACAGATCAATGGCTCATCTTGTTTCGCATTCTGTTTTCCAACAGTGACTTGAGCAGTACCTCTGGGAGACGCAGAAGCTGGGTCTAATAGTAGTATCCATTCCTCGATTTCTAATCACTCGCCCCAGGAATTGGGGCCACCCACTCTTTCTTCAGGTGTAGAGCCCCCTTCCCAGGAAGAGAGATAGGAGGCTGCTGCTCGACAGCCTCTTGTTTGAATTTAAAAGCTTATTTATTTTTTCTTTACAGTTCATGCTAGAAACATAATAAATGGTATTGAGGAAGAGGAGGAGACCCCAGAGCCACAGAAGAAAAAGAAGAAGAAGCGAAAGAGGAAGTCCAGCCAGATGGTTGACTTTGGTATAGCTGCTGAATGTAATGAGAAGGGACTGGTCCCTGAGGAAGGATCCAAAGAGCCAAACCAGGACAGTGAATCATTAAATAGTAAGAAAAGACCAAAGAAGTCTTTAAGCATGGAGGTCAGTGAAATGGATTCTTCAGCCGCACCCACTGTAGGTATCAGTGGTGATTCTGTGCTGGAGACCTTGACTTGTTTGGTAAACAGCATAAAGAAACAGCCCAAGAAGAAAAATGGCCGCCTGCGGAAAGTCCCTATAGAATTCACCCATCAAAATGGACAGGCTCATATAAGTACCAAGGAAGATCCCAGCCACTGTGCTCCAGTAGCCTGTGGTAGCAAAGCAATTAAGAAGAAACGGAAAGCAGAGACTGGCGTGATATCTGGGAGCAGTTTTTCTGAAGAGGCTGTTGAGCAGCCCAAAAAGGAAAACTTGGCAGAATCTGGATGCACAGTGCTCCGAAAAGTTAAATTGAGGAAAAAACAAAATTTGGTCAAGATTAGGGGTTCCAAGCAGAAAATAATCAGCATGAAAAAGAAAAAGAAAATCAAGGAAGTCCTAAGTTCCATGGAAGAAGCTGTAACTGAAGTTGAAAACAAAAAGAGCAGAAGCAGTGTAAGTACGTCTGTCCTGCAACTTACAATGTTTGGTTCCACCTCAGCTTGGGGAGCAGGTTGCGGAGGACTCTCTGACCACAATAAACATTCTATTGGGCTGCATTTTCTGATGCTCTGCTTTACATGTACCACCAGATATGTGTAGGTAAAGGTACCCCTGCCCGTACAGGCCAGTCGTGTCCGACTCTAGGGTTGTGTGCCCATCTCTCTTAAGAGGCCGAGGGCCAGCGCTGTCCGGAGACACTTCCGGGTCACATGGCCAGCGTGACAAAGCTGCTCTGGTGAGCAAGCACCAGCGCAGCACACGGAAACGCCGTTTACCTTCCCGCTATAAAGCGGTACCTATTTATCTACTTGCACTTAGGGGTGCTTTCGAACTGCTAGGTGGGCAGGAGCTGGGACCGAAAGACGGGAGCTCACCCCACTGCGGGGATTCGAACCGCCAACCATGCGATCGGCAAGCCCTAGGCGCTGAGGTTTTACCCACAGCGCCACCCGCGTCCCATACCAGATATGTGTACTTTTGCCTCAAACAGCTATATTTCCAACACAGATCCTTCTGCTTCTATTTGGAGAGAATGTCTATAATGGCTGGTTTTACTAGTAAAACAGGTGACCAGATAGAAGCTAAAGAAGAAAATCAATCCCCAAATCCCATGTGTTGTTGTTTTTTAAAATCTATTTTCTGAAACTAAGAAGTGAAAGCTTTGACAGTTTAAGATTAGACAAGCAAAGGCCTCACTACCTGTATTTCCATGAGATTATTTAAATTCTATATTCCTGGTCTGATTGTTGTTGGCCAGTTTAATTGATTTTCTCACACTAATGCGGACATCCTCTTGTCTTTCCAGATGAAGTCGTGCAGTTTCAGTGCGTGGCTTGTCTAATGTTTGTGGTCTTAAAGGTTGGGGGCGATATGTGATCTAGCTGTACAAAAAAGAGTGGAAGTCATGGACATTTTGCAGTGTATATAGACTATGTTGTATGCCCGTGGTTTGCTAACAAGGTTTCTGTGAGCACCAGTAGACCTAGTGCCTCCTATGTTGCCTGCAAAAGGCCCCTTATAAATATCTCCTCAAGAATCCACAGCGCATGAGAAACTGTTTGCTCTGGCTCAGCCTTTTTTTACATTCAACACATCCCCTTTTAATACAATAGTGGGTGGTGACATGGACCAGGGACTGAGCCACTGCTGTTTACCAGGAAGGAGAGGAAAAGCAGTGGGCTCAGCTGGGTGCAGGTGCATCAGCAGGAACTAGTCCAGGGCTCCTGCCGGACCATTTCCACCAAGGCCCCTGGTGCTGTTCAGCATCATATTACTGCGTCCAGACTCTGCTAATTGGTCTCTGCTGCTCTTTTCTCTCCCTGCAGGAAACAGGTGGCGCTGCTGTACTGCTAAGGAACAAAAAGGCAAAGACGGGAAATGATTTTGTGAAATTTGAAAAGACAACTCTACCAAAGCCAGTGTTCTTTAGAAAAGCTAAAGGCAGCATTTCCCCCATGCAGGTATAGTGACAAAGGTGCTATAATTTGCAGCTAAAGCAGGGGCTGGTAACCCGTTTCAGCCCAAGTGCCACATTCCCTCCAGGGCAACCTTTCAGGGACCACATGCCAGAGGTGTGGAGAGCGGTTGTGTGAGGAAAGGCCTGACATGCTCCCTTTTTTCTTCCTTGCGTGAAAATGCTGGAGGCTTGCATGCCATGCTTGCTATCTTCTAACAAACTTTAGGCATAGAATTTTCAGAATTACTCGTCTCTGAGCCAAACTGCATGTGACCACATTAATTGTGTATTTGTATTTGAGGAGCAGATTTTTATTATTTTTTTTAGGCACATAGCTTGCAGTGAGGGGTGATAATTATTGGGACCCCATACTGCAATTGCAGTTAGGGGAAAATATCCCACTGGCACTAATGGGAGCTTTTCCCCAAAGCCTATTGGTCACACCTAGGTGTCTGCAAAGTATATTCAGTAGAAATTGTATTTACCGTATTTTTCGCCCTATAGGACGCACTTTTTCCCCTCCAAAAATGAAGGGGAAATGTGTGTGCGTCCTATGGGGCGAATGCAGGCTTTCGCTGAAGCCTGGAGAGCGAGAGGGGTCGGTGAGTACCGACCCCTCTTGCTCTCCAGGCTTCAGGAAGCTATCCGCAAGCCTTGCAAGCCTGGCGGGAGGTCCCGTGGGCTCGCAAGGCTTGCAGGCAGCAGCCTGCAGCCCAAAAGCTCAGGGGACAGCGGGGAGGCGGAGCGCCGCCACCCCGCTATTCCCCGACCTGATCTGGAGGCTGGCGGGGGGGGAAAGCAAGCTTGCTTCTCCCCCCCACTCCACCAGCCCCACAAGCTCGGGGGATAGTGGGGAGGCGGAGCGCCGCCACCCCGCTATTCCCCGACCTGATCTGGGGGCTGGCGGGGGGGAGAAGCAAGCTTGCTTCTCCCCCCCCCCTCGTCAGCCCCACAAGCTCGGGGGATAGCGGGGAGGCAGAGCGCTGCCACCCCGCTATTCCCCGACCTGATCTGGAGGCTGGCGGGGGGGAGAAGCAAGCTTGCTTCTCCCCCCCACTCCGCCAGCCCCACAAGCTCGGGGGATAGTGGGGAGGCGGAGCGCCGCCACCCTGCTATTCCCCGACCTGATCTGGAGGCTGGTGGGGGGGAGAAGCAAGCTTGCTTCTCCCCATCGCCAGCCCTCAAGCTCGGGGGACAGCGGGGCAAGCCGCTGCCCCACGGAGGCTAGAGAGGCTGTCCCTGAAGGCAGAAGAGGGAGACGGAGCGCTCTGTCTCCCTCTTCTAGCTTGGGGATGGCTGCGCAAACCTGGGGGGGAAATAAAATTTTTTTCCTTGATTTCCCCCCCAAAAAACTAGGTGCGTCCTATGGGCCGGTGCGTCCTATAGGGTGAAAAATACGGTATATATTAAAATGTTTTCCTGTACAAAACACACCAGAACTTAAGTAAATATTTAATACTGCACAAAACTGCAAATATTTCAGTCTTTCAGAAACTATAAACTACCGAAGATGATGAACTGTGTTTTTGGGAAGCACCTCAGATAGTAGAGAGACACAAAAAGTGTTTTAATAAAGGGAAGGGTTTAACTAGTCCAGAGAAACAACTTTATCTGCCACTTTAATCTCTCTTTGTAGTTAAGCAAGCTGCAATCTTCCAACTCCAAAAAGGTCACCTTTGGACTGAGTAAAAACATGACTGCTGGTGAGTTCAAAATGACTTCAAACCTTGTTGCTTCTCTGAAAACAGGCAGGTAAAACAGTGGAAGGTTTGATGCAGTCTTAAATAGCAGTTCCTAAATGTTGACTGTGCCCCAAACCATTTGGCTTCAACTATCACACTTTAACCCAGTTGCTTTAGCCACCAGGCCTTCAGTAGTGGCTAGAGACATTCCAATCCCATATCTTACTTCCCTTTCCCCAAAACATCTGGAGGAGCTTCAAGGAGATGCTGGATTTACATCCTACTGTTAACTCAAAACAAACATAGCAAAGCATACTGGCTGGCTGGTCACTTTTAGGGTTAGATAAGATTACATGTTTTTAGCTTAACAAGCATGAGGGTTGCAAAATGCAGGCACACAGGAATCGTTGACTGATGCATTCTATCCAAAGGTTAAATGCATTTAATATTGAAACAAAGACAAAATCCATATCTAATGTCTTAATCAACTACCAAAAATTTGCCTCATTGTGATTTAAACACAACATTCTTTTAACAATATAAAACAAACCAATATAAAAATGAGGAGGTATCACAGTTAAAAGCCCCAAACCGATTTTGCCATGTGTAAAACATCAGCCTGGCAAGCAAAAAGCAAGAGTTTTCCACAATCAGTATGTGGGAGGGGTTCAAATGAACACTGCAAGTTGAGGTACGCCATAGCCTACCTGCAGCCAGCAAGAAGGCTCTTCTCTTTCATAGTAACTTATCTTGTATCCACTATAGGTTCGACAAAAAGAAGGGCTTCTCCACCAGCCCTTAGGGCACAAGTAATCTAGTACAGTCATACCTTGGCTCCCGAACAGCGCAAACCCAGAAGTGAGTGTTCTGGTTTGTGAACGTTCTCGGGAACCCGAACGTCCAACGGGGCTTCTGCGGCTTCCGATTGGCTGCAGGAGCTTCCTGCAGTCCTTCAGAAGCTGCGCTTTGGTTTTTGAATGTTTTGCAAGTCAAACAGGCTTCTGGAACGGATTCCGTTTGACTTCCAAGGTTTATGGAAGAAGAAGGAAGAAGCTGCTGTCTGTGACACCACTGAGGTGGAAACAAACCTCTCATTAGATTCACCACCATCTGGGCTGAAAAGGAGATTTTGCCCCCCATATGAACTCTGTCCCTGAGCACATCAACAGCTAATAGTCATTAATGGCTATACCCTGCGTATCAGAAACGCCATGCCTCTTGAACAGTAGTTGCTGGGGAACATGATTAAGAGAATGGTATTCTTGGTCTTATGTCCTGTTGTGAGCATCCCATAGGCCTCTTGTTTTGCCATTGTGGGAAACAGGATGTTGGACCAGACAGACCTTTAGGTCAGGCCCAGTTGACACATGTGGTCTGGCGTACCGAAGCAGACAGGCTCTTTGGTAATAAGTATAGAATACTTTTGGTCTGCAGTGTTCCATTTGTTCCCCCAGAAACTCTCTGGATTCCTTCTGTGCACAAACAGCTCTAGCAACCATTGAAATGTTTGCACATGCTTGATAACAATATGATGCAATACTCAAGTTTTTGCTTTTTAATCTTTCCTTTGGCAGAATTTAAGACGACAGACAAAAGTATCCTGGTCACCCCAGAGGGAGCCTCCCGGGTGGCTTTCAATCCTGAGCAAAAACCATCTCACGGGGTGCTGAAGTCCCCTGCCAGCTCTTCTGCAGAAGCAACACCTCAAATGAAGAAATCGCTTTTAATGCCAACTAAGAAAAGACCAACTGCTATTGACTTCTTCTAAGCCGATAAGGAGAGGAGTAGTTTTTGTACAGAACAGTCCAGTATAACCAGTTGCTTCTGGAGGTATTTTGAGAATCTTCCTTTTCAAGTTAATGGGATAGTATACATAAGGTTCTGATTGTGTGACCCTTGGTGCTGTCGACTGTAATAAGCACCTATTTGGCTGTACATTGGGACTGTTTTGTGTATGCTGTTAAAAAAAAGGTAATGGCACATGACCTTAGGGTTCCAGTTATGGAGGCCCATCTTTTATTTTATTTTTGAAATAACCCTATCACATTGTGAATGAATGTGTACAGATTTGTTCTAAACTGTTGTTGCTTGCACTCTTTTAATCATTGGTTGTTGTTTTTCCTAGTGAAGAGGTTTTTGGCATTTATTGGCTTAATTCCATGCGAGCTAAGAAGTACACAACCCCTCTCACATGCTTCCTGTTCTGATTTTCCTTCTTTCCCTTTTAAGCTATTTTCTCTTATCTTCCTACCAAAGGGTATGGATTAGAAATGGAATATCTGTGTTGAGGTGAACTACTTCTGTGGAACAACCACTTGCACCTCAGTTGGGTAGCCCGCTGCCAACACACATCTCATTATTGACTATAGCCCAAGTATTCCAGTTGAGACATATTTCCTAAGCACTTGAAATAGCATTGTGGGCTACTTCAGATTTGCTTCTCCTTTTTGTGTAAGAAGGTATGGTATGTGTTTGTGTGTGTTTTGTAAATTTTTGCATTTTTATAATGTTCTTATCCCTGAGCCCTTGGATAAAGACTAGGTCTTAATTATGATCCTCCCTTCATTAAAAGGAGCTAGATTAGTATGGCCTTTATTTATATCTGAAAGCCTTAATGCCTTTTGACACAGGGTAAAGATGGTTTGGATAGTAAGGTGGCTTTGAAAGCAAGGCCATATTTTTAATCTGCAGTGTAAGTTTTAATGATGTTCATCTTACAAATGGTTACATGATGGTGCCTATCTCCATTCTCCTGTTGATTTCTGTGTAAAACGATAAAAAATTTTGTACCAGATAATTTATTTACTGCAAGTTTTAGACTCTCAATCCCTTTTTCTCAAATGCAGCATAGCATGAAGACATAGCCCAGGAAACATTGTGGACATTGACACTGGGTCATGTGGGTCATTTTTTATTTTGATGAAGAGATCTTTGTGGAGATATTTTATATATATGAATAAATGGGCAGTCACTTCAATTACTATCTCTCCACAGTGGTAATAAAGTTTCAAGCTAATAATACTCTTACTGTTTCACATGTCTCATGTGTTGTGCTGTGTTACTGTCCCTGTCTGTGGCTTGTGGTGTTGTTCTGAGCGTGCTTGGTGGTGGTTTTATCTCCTTGCAGTTTTAAATACTGTGATGTGACTTGGTTAAGACAGACATGCTTGAGTTTTGGAGATGTATCTTGTGTTGTATATGGTCACTTAGCAGACTATAACGGAAGGCATACATCTTAAATAGAAGTATTAACATTTGTTCTTTAAATGGAGTTTAATATAAAAAAGCAACAAATGTGGGACACTGTGTTGGAAAACTATTTGTTGTGATAAGATAGTGGGGTAGTGGAACCAAAATAAGCCAGTGATTTACTTTCGTACAAGAATATGGACAGCAGTAGTTGTATGTTCATTCTTATGTTGGAGATGTTGTTCTAATTCTCCAGCTAGAAAGATGGAACTGTAAAGAGATTGGAGAAGAGTTTCTTTAATGCTCTGAACTTCAGGGCTTTGTGGTTGCCCTAACAGTCAAAAGATGGTTCTGTCACTGTCAGATGGCAGTGGTGGTTGCTCGTGAGTAATCATTCAGGACTCAGACCTGTCTTTTACAGGTTTTATTTTGGTGCAAAACTATTTACAGTGCAGAGCCACAAGTTCATGTCTGCCTCAATCGCTAGCAGAATCTGGGAGTGGTTGTTTCCGGTACCTCCCCCAACATAAGAGCTTCGTCACCCCCAGCCTTTTCCTTCCTTCTTTGCGTTTTACACCTCTGCGCAGGGTGGGCGATGCTTACCTCCTGGCCGGCTGAGGCTCCCAGCAGCATCCTCTGGTCCTTTCCTCTCTTCCCCACTGGAGGTGGGGCTTTCCTCACCACAGGAAGAGGAACTGTTTCGTAAGATTTTCAGAGGTTCCCTGTAACCCAACGGCCCCTCTGCTTCCCTACCCTGTTCCGATGGCAGTACCCTGACAGTTACTGAGGCTGTTGCAGGACAAAAGTCAGGGTCCGTATCATTCAGAAGTAGTGGTGGGGGCCCAAGCAAGGCTTCACCATTGATACTTGCCCAAGGGCTCTCTTTATGCTTCCCCCCCACCCCCTCAGACTGGTATTGCAAGCAGCACTACACAACAGGGTCTAGCCACCCTTTAAATTCCCCACAATGCCCCTGATATAGCATTAGCTCAAGGCATTGTGGGAGATTTAAAATGATGGCTAGACCATGCTGCTGCTAGTCAAGCCTATCAGGGACCACTGGTAGAGACGTAGGCTCACTAGAGTTTACCAAGGGCCCCCTCATTCATGAGGCTGGCCCTGACAAGACCAGCAACACGTCTTGATGAATGTTAAGGTAATGTGAGTGTTGTTGGGTCTTTCGGAATGATGGATATTCAAATTTAATGGTTGATTTCTGATGGGGGGGTGGCTTGTAAACATGCATGTGTAGTATACATTTTCCTGTTCTTCCATGTTTCCTGAGAATTTCATCCCAAGATGTTAATTTCAATGAATGATTCAATATGTGACGTTTTAATTTACAACTACATACCTAAACACAAGGTGAAAATAAAAATGATGTCCTGTTGTTGATAAGACTACAAAAAGCAGGAATCTCAGCTTTCAAACCAGTTTGTCTGTTCATGGGTGCATTCTAAAAATATCTAGGATTACTATGAGTTATAACTAGTCCTGTTAAAAAGCAGAATTTGCAAAGATCTTATTTTTAAAAGAGTATTCACTCGGTTTTGTAATTAAACTGGCTTAAATGAAGCAGAACACTGTTTAAAATGGTTTGTGTTTAAAGCTTTTTATTTAAAATATTTTAGGAATAAAAACATTTTTATCAAGCTTTTGTGAGTTGAACAGCATCGTCCTTTGACTTTTTTGTTCCCTCCAGTTGTAGGAACAATTTTTATTTTTCCATTCTGCAGCATATACATCTCAATAACTCCAGATCCATGAAAATGGGCCACATAAACTTGGCTTTGAAAGAGCACTGTTGCATTTTATTTACATTATTTTGTTGCAGGGAGCCGTATTTATTCAGTCATTAAATTTATATGCCCTGCCTTCTTCCAAAGGAGTCTAGGGCAGCAAAACTGCCAATACTAATAAAGTTCCATTAGACTACTAGTTCCACAGGCAGAGGTCAGGAAGTGAGGTATGACAGCAACAGGGATGGTGTCAGCAGCCCAATCTTCTCCATGTGATCACTAGGGCTGGGCAATACCTGGTTTTTAACATTGTGGTATATCAACAGCTAAATAGTGTGATGTATTGATATTGCCCAGTCCTATCCATGACTAGGGGGCACAATCTGGACGGTTCTGCCAGGGGCGCCAGAACACTTCCAAGTACCTTGGTCCCAAGCAGCTTAGGGGAAGTTACCAGCATCTTGAATCGCACTTGAAAACAAACTGACAGCTAGTGGAAGTGATACAAAAAGGGGGCCACATGGTTCCAGTACTTGCCCCCCCCCCAGCAAAATTTCAGGGGCAAAATTTTGCACCAATGGAATATTCCCGGTGGTTTTCAAGGGCAGTCTCACATAGGGTGGCACGGAGGGGATGGAGAGAACTATGCAGAGCTGCAAACTCTGCCAGACATTCGGCTTCCGCGCACCATCAGAAATGCGCCCACCCACTGGCTTCTGTGTTCATTGGCTCTTCGCAGGAGTAAGGTTCCCTGCCTCCACTTTGTAGTAGCAAACTACAATATTACTGTTACACTGTTATTTACTATAAAGCTCTTGATTTATATGGGATGGGATAAGCCCAGCAATAAGACCCTTTGAAGATTTCCATTGTCATGCATAACTTGGCTTTACTATGCAGTTCATGAACTGAATTGACAATTCCATTAACAGACTTCTCCCCACCCCGCAACCTCCATTAAAGCTCCACAGCATATTTGAGTAATACAAACAATCTCTGCCTGCGGTAAGCTTTTATAATTCTGAGCATCTAGGACTGTTCCAGCCTTGGTCTCTCTTGTAAATTTATTCTTTTAAAAGTTCTTTATGCATGTGGTGTAGCCAACAGCGATTGAGTCTAGATCCTATTGCCAGAACATGTGTTTTTAAAAATCTAGAGTCGTGCTTCCTGAAATAGGTGGCCTTCATTATATTCTATGGGGCTAGGATACTATACAATAAAAGACAATCCTTTACATGACTGCTAAGTGGTAATGAATGATGTTACAGGGGTGGGGTGGGAGGCAGATTAAATTTAGTTACGTGGGAATGCAGGGTGTGCTGAATATATATCCTCACCAAACCATAGTGACCTTCAGTCTGTAACCTTCAAAATGGCCCCTTGTATCCATTACTGAAGTGTCATAAATCTGCTCTGCCAGACAAAATTGTATCTCCCTTGGCTATTCAAGGCCATCAGCTTCGCTGCACTAACAGCTGGAGAAAGTGATTCCCATCCCAGTATAAAATGTGCCCATATACAGTGGTACCTCAGGTTACAGATGCTTCAGGTTACAGATGCTTCAGGTTACAGACTCCACTAACCCAGAAATAGTACCTCGGGTTAAAAACTTTGCTTCAGGATGAGAACAGAAATTGTGCAGTGGCAGCACAGCGGCAGCAGGAGGCCCCATTAGCTAAAGTGGTGTCTCAGGTTAAGAACAGTTTCAGGTTAAGAACGGACCTCCAGAACGAATTTAAGTTCTTAACCCGAGGTACTACTGTAAAGGCAGCCAAAGCAACAACAACAAAAATAATAAAGTTTCTAAAGCTGAGAATGCCTGACACAGGTTGTTTCCTAACTGAAGTCTTCCCTACCTAAAGGCATAAAGGCACATTTTAAGAGCCAGAAAGCTCTGTTGTTGTTGTTGTTTTGGTATTTTTTTTAATGTATATGGACAGTGGACTGATTAAATACAAGCTGGAATACCCCAAATCAAGAAAACAGTTTTTGATAGTTTATAGAGATTGTCTGTGGCAGCCTTCACCATTCTGATGCCTTCCAGATGTTTTGCACTACAATTACCATCAGCCCAGCCAGCATAGTTAAGGTTGATGAGAGCTATAGTCCAGCACATCTTGAGGATCTGTTTGGGAAGGCTGATCTATGGTTTATTTGCCTTGTTTTCATAAATGAGTGGTGCTTTAAGGTCAGAAACAGTAACATACAAGTCCCAACTTTCCTTTTGGGGGGACGTTTCTAGCTAGTTTGTTGACAGAACAAAGTTTGAAAACATGGTAGTAAATATATCAAAGTTTCAGAATTAATAAGGTGAGAAAAATGCTGTGTTTTTCCATTTAAATGTAATTAAGCACCCAAGTCTGTGAAATCAAATCCCCCCCCCCAATCTGAAGTTTTCTATTTAGAAGTAATTTTCAGTAAGAATATTATAAAATAAGCCCAATAAATCCACCCCAATAGTTTGGCACATGCAGTATTATTTGGGATTGCGTCTAAATTATGTTTATGGCATGCAAACTACAAGCTCATCAGACTTGAGTTAGCCATGTCTTTTGAGACTCTTTGAGATTAAAACCGAATGTTTTCATTTTAGGATTTAAATAGGAAAAAATGCATAGTTAAACATACCAACTCAAACATACAAGGTGGGGGGGGGAATAAAAGTATATAGATGCCATCTTAGAATATGTGAAACTTAAGAACGATCTGCTTATGTATACAGGTGAACAAAAGGCCAAGATATATTCAATGCAAGTTTTGGAGGGAAATTATCTGAGAACCTGGGAGATATCCTCACAGGTGAAGGACATCCTTGATTTAAGAATGCTCTGTGAGCATAGACTGTCCCTGATTTTTAATGCTGTTCTTTGCTCCCCTCTTTCCATGCATTACATGAGCCAAAAGAAAAGCAAATACAGGAAGTCATATTTCGGTGCTTAGCAAAATGGTGAATTGCATATCAGCTTTGTCGGGTGGGTTATATTTAGTCCATTCAATAAAAGGGCATTTTCTCTCACTGTAGCAAAAGAACAAAAACACATAATTATTGTCACCCAGGTAACACTACTGAAGATGAATACAGACATAGTTAATCCATTTACCACACAACCGTTGCAGCTCTATCTCAAACACAGATCTGTTCTGTCTGGATCACAGCAGCAGTCTTGAGTTTTCCGCTGTGTGCGTGATTTTCAGAGAACTGTGACTCTTGCCAAGCAGATATCCCTCAGCAGTGGGAAGTGGCTTGTGACTGCCAGACGACAGCATGTGACGCAAGAAAGCACACATAGAAAGCAAGCTGCTGAAACAGACTGTTTGTGCTAGGAGGGTTTCTCTTGATGCCTGCAAAAGCTTTGTGCTCCTTGGATCACCATCTTCATCAAATAAATATATTTACTGGGGCATTTCTTTTTCTTTTTGCCACTTCCTACTTGGAGTGTGTATTGGATTCAGACAAATCTCAGAACAAGAACCAAAGCAGGCCATTTGGGACAGATACAAGTCTTATCTGAGCCAAAGCAGAATTTCCAAAAACACCAATTCTGAGTCTGAACTGAATCATGTTGATCCCCACCGTTTGAACTTCATATAGCAACCGTCTCCCCTTTTCTCAACTGGACCCCCATTCTTTTCCCATAAGAGGAAGATAAGAGGTGACAAACCTGTTGCCTTCCAGGTATTGCTGAAGCTACAGCTCCCACCATTCTTGACCATTGACCTTGGTTCCCCCCCATCACTGGAGCCCCCACCCCTCAGAATGCTATTGGCAATGTTGGCTGAGGAGGCACAGAGTTCAATGACTTCTGGAGGGCTATACGTTACCCAACTCCTGCTTTTAGCTTTTACTCCTGAAGATAACTTTAGAGAGTTCAAAATGTTGAGATAGAAGAGTTTTTGGTCATTAATTGCCCTGCAATGAAATTGCTTTAAAGTTCCTTGTGCCAAAATAGTAGCAAAAGTAAAGTCTCTTTAATCTCCTGTTTCATCCAGCTCCTCTGGAATCTATATTTTAATTATTCAGAACTTGTCATTCTGTTTTTGAAATAGGCCTTCAAAGCTATTAATTTGTATTTAAAATACAATTCTAATGTGTCTCTATTTCGGGCCTTAAATAAGCGGCGAGTTTGCACTGAATCTGTTGAGAGATCAATGACTCAGGACTTTGCAGTATGCGGCCGTGAAAGCTATAATTACATACAATTTTCTTGATGTATCTACTTTATGTGATTTCTTCCCTCCTACACTGGTCTCGGGGAACCTCAGTCAATCCATAAATCCTTTTCACTGCACAGCAATCACTGCCACAATCCACTGTTGTTCAATAATAACTCACTACATACCTTTTAAAATTTTAAAAAGCTAAAAATACTGGTAGGTAAGAGTTGCTAGTCAACCATCCAGCTTCTATTTAAAACTTCTGAGAAATGGCATTGATTTTAGTCCTCTTTAGCAAAAAAACCCCCCAGCAGATTAAAATATTGTGTCAGATTTTTCAAATTGACCATAATAATTTTCATCACAGGGCAGTCTTGACAAGACTGTCGATTTTTCAATTAGTTTCTCACCCAAGACAAAGGAATCCCCCGCACCTTTTCCACTGGCAGTTCATGGCAATATTACCTAATTCAATTCTGGCTGAGCAGAGAATTCCATTTCTTATTGAGGATAACTGTATGGATTCCCAACTAATGTGCTAATATGCAGCCTTCCCTGGTACAGTTTGCATAACTTGGTCATGGTTGTGAGGCAAGGTAAGGTGCTTAGCTTCAGCTTGTTGGGAGACTCCAGTGTGACAGCCACGGCGTGGTAGTAGTGGGATGCACATCAATAACAAGATGTCCAATGACATTATAGCAGTGAGAGAAAAATGGGAAGTGGGATAGTTGTACCAGGCTTGATTATGTCCACTTGAAAAGTAGTGGAATGCTTTTAAAGAAGCAGAATGGCATCCCATCCTATTTCAAGCACTCTTTCTCTGTTCCCCCTCTCTTCATATATTTTGATTTCTCTTATCATAATAATAGCACTGCTGCTAGTATAATTAATCAAATGATTTCATGCGAAGTTGCACCTCTTTGTTGACTCCAGCAAACCAAACTGTAAAGTTGCAAAGCCAAAAACATAGCTGGATCCAGAGGCAAGTGGTGCATGTTTTTTCCAAAACTGAATCAAAGCCAAAGGCACTGAGCTTAAACATAACAAATGAGTCACAGAGAAGAAGAAACAAACAGCAAGGGGGGGGGAGTTGCACAGATTATATTTTACAGTCAAACATAAGAAACAAAATGCTAATCTCACAAAAATGTATTTTAGTTTCCGCCCCTACCTTGTATCAACATCTTAAAAGTTTTCCATATAAATTATTGATTTTAAACCGGAAGTTAACACTTTTTCAACAGCTAGTAAATTATAATTGTACTGGTTTTCAATAGAAAACACATTACTGTACAGTGGTACCTCGGGTTACAGACGCTTCAGGTTACAGATGCTTCAGGTTACAGACTCCACTAACCCAGAAATAGTACCTCGGGTTAAGAACTTTGCTTCAGGATGAGAACAGAAATTGTGCAGTGGCAGCACAGCGGCAGCAGGAGGCCCCATTAGCTAAAGTGGTGCTTCAGGTTAAGAATAGTTTCAGGTTAAGAACGGACCTCCAGAACGAATTAAGTACTTAGCCCGAGGTACCACTGTACTGTGTGTGGCAGTGCCTCATAGAAATGTTATTAACAAAAAACTGGAAGCACATAGAACTCTGGAGTTCCGAGAGAGCACAGCGTATAGCATGCATTGAGTTGGGACTGATAAATGGAAAGGGTACTGTGGTGCATGTATAAACATATGTGGGTGTAGGCATTTGTCATACACACACATATTGTGATGCTTGAGACATATATGCTGGAGGATACAGAAGCAGTAGTGCAATTACTGGAGCTCAGACAATAATTTGTTTCAGAGTACTGTCAATTAGTAAATCTACTATGCATGAGCAGTGGTAAGTAGGCTGTGTGGGCAGATTTAATAAAAATATACAAATCAGAGAATCCCATTTATATCATAGCAAATGCTCGCTTGCCATTGGTGAGAAAGAACTGGCCCTATATGAACAGGAAAAGAAGTTTATATAAATTGGATGAAAATGTGCTCATGTTCTCCCTTGACCACCATTGCTATACAGAGGATTTTTTTTATTCTGTTGTGGACCTTTGTAGGTGTCTTTATGGTAGCTGGTTTAAGAAAAAGTGGGGTATAAATTCTAAAATGCATTAAGAAATCTGTAGGGAATAACATTAGAATGACTTTGCTGGATCATACCACAGATCCATCCTGACCAGCCCACTGTCATCTCCAAGTAATATTGCAACAGAACAAGATAACTATTCCCCAGTGACTGGTAATTGGAAGTGTGCATACCAGGGCTAACAGACATTGACAAGTAGGAATTGCAACAAAATGTTGCAGTTTTTATTCTCTCTAATTTTTTTATTCTAGTTTGTTTCTGTATTCCTGCAAACATTGCCCCCACTGAGCCTACTGATACCTTCCACTTTTGCATGGGTAGTTCTGTTTTGGTTGGCCAGATAACAATCCAGAACCTTAAGAATGAATTAGCTTTCTGTGTGTTTTGGTCTCTATAAATTTCTTCCGTGTGCACGTCCTTTTGCGGTCACAGTAACTTTGCTATGTACCTCTCTTTTGATGCCCAACTGTCATGAGCAAGCATCTCATCGTTTTCACACGTGCCTCTCCTAACTGGGGTGTGCATTTAAGTGGGAAGCGGAGCCCACTGCGAGAATTATTCCTCCTGCTGGTCGTGGCTGCTTGTGTCCCGGTGTGGCCATTTTAGGCGTCTTTATAGCGATTATGCAGAAGCTGGAGACTTGCCTCTTTTTGCTGTCGTGCCCACGGAAAGGGTCCAGTAGGGCTTGGGGCCTCTCTACAGTACTGGGAAGAGGAAACCGCTGCTCAACGACAAATCTTAAACCACAAAAGCGCCTTGAATAACTAACTGACAGCAGCTTTCGTCGAGCGACGGCCTTTCTTATGAGGCGGGGGCTCCAGCCCACCAGAGCTTCTGAAGGCGCCAGCAATCTGTCAAAGTCTTTTCAAGGTGGGGCGCGCGTGCCACAAAGCTCGCTCTCCCCCCCCCCCATTTTATTTTTTTACATGTTTGCTTCAGCGCGTAGGAAGGCGGGCGGGCGGGCGGGCGGGCGGGCAGGGAGGGAGGCTGGGGTTGGGAAGCCCCTCACCGGGGGCGCCTCTCGCGCGCAGCTTTCCTCCTGCTGCCTCTCAGGGAGGCGGGCAATCGCGCGCGGGCGCAGAGAGCGTCGCACGTGGGCGGTTCGCCCGTGGTTCCTCCTTCCTTCTCCCCCCTCGCCCACCCTGCACCAGGCTCGGCCTACGGGGGCAGGTGGCTCCTTGCGCGCGCCGTCCCCGCTCCCTCCCTCCCTCTGCTCGCTGGGCGGCGTGTGCGGGTGCCTTTAAATTGCTTTCGCGGGAGCTGCCGCTTGCTCAGTCTCATCTGTGATGTAAGAAGAGACTTTTAGGTGTCTGCGCCGATCGCCTGACTTTCTTTTCTTCTTTCCCCCCTTCCTCTCCCGCTCGCTCTCTGCGCCGCTGTCCTTGGCCGCCCTGCTGCCGAGGCGGATTTGCAAAGCCGCCGCCGCCGCCGCTGGGTCCAGCCCGCCCGGAGCTGCGCTGTCCTGGGCGCAGAGGGCGCGCGACTGCCCGGCTCCTCGCTCAGCCGCCGCGGGTGCGCAGGCATGGAGGAGCAGCCGGAGTGCAGGGTGCTCTCCATTCAGAGCCATGTCGTGCGCGGCTACGTGGGCAACAAGGCGGCCACTTTCCCCCTGCAGGTAGGTGTGCGTGTCAGAGAAGAGACAGAGGGCAAGCCGGAGGGACACAACCGAGCAGGCGGCGGCGGCGGCGGCAGGTGGCTCCTCCTGCCCGTCTCCAAGGCTGCCTGAGAAAGCAAATACCGGCGAGGCTGTGGCTCCAGCGTCCGCGGAGGGCGCCTAGGACCCTCGTCGGGCGGCCTGGCTGGAGGCAGAGACTTGCCGTTCCCAGTCCAGAGGGAGCTGTGGGGCTTAGGCGTGTAGTGATTCTTTCCCGCTCCACCTCGGTCTCTCTAGGCGAGGCTCTGCCAAGGAAGGCCCTCCTGACACAAGCCTCAGCCTGTGCATCAGGAGAGGAGGAGGGAGAGGGCGGAGAAAGCGCCCCTTTTTCGGGGTTGGGGTGTTTTGGGGGCGGAAGGGAGATACTGTACAGTGCATATATATATATATGGAGCGGCTGCCTTCAGGCAAGTTCCTAACCGCAGCAGCGCCCGCCAAGTAGGGCGAGGGTCAGAGAAATATGCCAGAGAAAAACAAAACGAAGACGTGTCAGATTCCAAGCTCTGGGGAACGATGGCAAGTGTCAGCGGTGGCGAGGTTGCTTGGCCATGACACGTCCTTCCCATTAAAAAAATAAAATGTTTTCATTTGGGTATCTTAAAAGGCTTTCCAGGGTCGGTCCTGCAGCTCCCCTGAACGCCATGAGTGATCCTCCAAAGAGCCACTGCTTTAAAAACACAGAATCAAGTATGTTAAAATTCCGAATCTGGCTCTTTTCCTTCTGTTGTTGTTGGCTTGTCTATGTTAACAGGCCCTTTTTTGGTGTTGCTGATTTTCATAAGGTGCTGGCCAGTGTTACTACATAGTACCAACAGGAATGCAAAGTATGTAGAAACAACAACTGTACTGTTAACAGTGGTTGTTTAGGCGATGTTTTAATGACAGTTAGACTTTATTGAGGGACACCTTGTTTCCAGGTAGAGCTCGGGATTTTTGGGGACTTACAGTGCTGTCCAGCATGTTTTGGAATGTAGCTTTAAACCATTTTTCAAATGCTGCATAATTACGTTTCCTAAAATAGCTGTGATAAAATGCAGTCTTTCTGGCTGTCATGTGATTCCCAAAGAATCAGAAAAGAATGGTCACTTCATAAGAAATGTTGCACACAGCTAATTGATTTTTGCACTGCATCAAGCATATTGCACAGGCAGCAACAGAAGTAAATAATGAGTAACCTCACCATGCAGTACTGTAAGATGAGTAACCTGTTCCCAAAAGAATTTGTCCAGCTGAGCACAGGTCAGTAGGTTCATCACACATAGAGAGCTCAAAGCTAAAGCAGATACTAGGGTTGGATTTTTGGATTATATAGCCTGCCATTGTCCCAGACTACTTGTGCTAACAAAGGATAAACTTCTTTTTTGGTAGTATCTCCATTTCCCAATATATGAAATAGCCTTTTAAATACATTTGCAGTGCAAGTCTGTACATGTTTATTCAGAAGTAAGCCATAGTGTCTTCAATGGGGTATTCCCCAGATAAATATGGATAGGATTGTAGCCTTAAAAAACCCAAAGAACCTTTAAATTTTTCACCAAAGGACCTTGAGCATTGCTTGATATAAAATGCTTCTCTGTAAAATTTGATATAGCCGTTTGATGCCATTTATAAGTACAATCACTTGCTGTCATTTGTTTACAGCTACTGCTTCAACTGTAGCAGACGTACAAAAAGAAACAAGCTACCACTGCAAATTTCAGTGTGAAAAAAATATATATCCTAAGAGTTATCCCAAATCATTATCTTTTATCTTGCCTTCAGCATATATACTTGCCATTGTCTTAGTCCACCTGTTGAATTAAGCTTCTGACTACGATAGCACAAAAGCACTAGATTGTCTTTGTGGTGCTTTAAGCACCTTCTCTCATTTTATGGCTGCAAACCCATAGAACTGTTCTTCTAGAATTCATCCTAGGCTAGGAACCTGATGAAACATCACCAGCAGAAAGTTGCCATGGTGAAGATTAAGCATTTTATTAGCTACTGTAAGCCTATGAAGGGATTATTTTAAAATTTTAAGTACCCTAGAAAGGCTGTGAAATGCAATTCAGTGTGCTGGTGTCTGTCCTCCCAAGTTGTGTCTGTATTAGCTGAACAAAAAAAAGAGGTCTAAATATGCATCTGCCTCTTCACTTTTAACAAAGTTTTAAAATGGCTCAGGTGTGGAAGGGAAATATTATGCTGGGGAGGGAACCATAGCTTGATGGTATAAAACAGGCACCATATGCAGAAGGTCTCTGGGATTTCCACTTGAAAGGCGATTATTTAAAATATGGGGTTTTCAATTGGTAGGTTGGGACACAGTATTGAATCACAGCCTAATCCAAGGTGGGTTGTAGCAGCAGCACTAGCAATTTCCACATATATATATATGGGTTAAAAGTGAGTCACAGGTTTGGAAAGGTTGAAGATCACTGATGTAAGGAAGAGTCATTGTCAGAGTAGAGACAACAGTGGGCTAGGTGGACAAATCATCTGACGTACTATAAGGCAGATTTCTGTGTTCCTTTGTTACTGATCATTAGTAAATAATTGCTATGGCCCTTCTTGCAAGCATAGAGCATAATGTGCTTGCACTTGTGATGGAAGTGCAGGGTTAGAGAGAGGGATTCACATTTTTTCCAGAAACAGCAAGTTGTGGTTTGTGACTTCTGGTTTATACACAAGCTTCACTTTTTGCCTGGTACTCAGCATTGTCAACTCTGATTAGCAGTTAAAAGCAGCACCAACCTACTGGTCGAAATATATCCAACACCCCCTTTTGCTTTTCTCTGCCAATCACTGTAGTGCTTGAGCATTTGAAAGACCAATGATAATATCTCTTCCCACATTTACTGTAAGGAAATTAGTTTGGGGGAGGTGTAGAAATACAGGCCAACTGAGGCAAATTTCAAATATGCTGCTCACTTACAAGGAAGGAACTGCTATTGAATCCTGTCGGAATGACCCAGAAATCCTCCTCCCCCCCCCCATAATGTGTGTGGAACTTAGCAATGCTATTGCTTGTGTTTCATTGCCAAAGCTAAGAGCTATTTAGGGTTGATCTATACATTGAGAAGCATCTCGTACATCCTCCTGGGATTGTATAACTTCAAATGCAGGTGGAGGATTGCATGATGAAATGCTACCCTCAGGCTAAAACCTCATTCTGTAGACAGCTAGCATGGCAGGGAGAAGGGTTTTGATATTTTCTGACATGGTTTCTCTGCCTGGGATTTCTGAGTATTACCATTGATATATCACCAAATTAATATCAGCATTTTGTTAAGAATTGTGCTATTATTTGTGAACTAAAGTAAATCAGGATCAGAGGCTGTAAAGGAAGTGCTGGGACTCTTAAGAGGCCAGAGAGCTAAGGGAGCAAAGTCTACTTTCTACGTGATGAATTTCTTGCATTGTCACTACAGAGAACAACAGCCATGCTTAAGCAGCTATTTAGAGGATGTTATAAGAAATTTAAGGTCTCAAAGATAGAATAAATATTCATAAATGCACACATATCTAAATATATGAACCATGGGTCTGAAATAGGATGGGAGGGCAATCCTGAAGCCCTTTTGACTCTGCCAAGGACCTCAAATATTCCTCTGCAGTAAGGGAGGCAAATGGGGAAAGCCTGCCCATTGTCTTTTTGCTTGCAAATCCTGTCTTTAAGGGTGCATTTGTGTATGAATAGGGTGAGCCTGTGACCTGGATTCAGGACCTAAAGTATTAACCATCACAAAAGAATGGCCAGACTTTCCAGGTAATGTAATCAGTGACAGGTATGCGGGTAGACAGGATTTCTGCTGTAGACTGCCTCATTCCGTGATGTATGTATGATGTTTTAGGGGGGTGGTCTTGGGCTACAGGGTGGGCAATTTCAAAAGTCTATATAAGGGCTTGTGCACCATTGTTCACGGTTCTCCTCCTGTGTGTGGTGAGTGGAGACCCTGTTGCAACAGTTCCTTTAATAAAGATCAGGCTTACTAGTCACTTTGCTTTTCATTTTACTCTGGTTGGCCTCTGTTATTTCTCCTACCAATAGAGAACCCACTTAAGGACTCTATACGTGCTCTTGGATATACCATAAGGGAAAAGGAGCAGGTTTTCTTAAAACAAGGATACTTAAAACAAGCTGAGACGCTGTGAATAGATGGAATGTACCAAAGTATTTGGAAGAAACCCGCATGAACCTGCCCATGCAGTCAGATTAACAGCAGAAGCCCTGCAGTGTGTCCCTTGGCAGGAGGGAGCACAAGGCAGGGCTTTTTCAGTGGTTGCAGCGACCCATAGAGTGCCTTTTGCAGAGGAGTCTGCATAGCTCCTTTACAACTTCACAAGCAGTGAAGACTTGACTTTTTCAATAGGCATTTGGGCTGAGGTAAACTAATTCTGGATTGTTTTGCTCTCTCTATATATATTTTGCTTCCAGCAAGTTGTTGTCTGAGTTCCGTTTTGTGGGGTTGGAGGAGGTTTTTTGGGGGGGGGGGTGACGGCTGCTTTTACTTTCTGATTATATTTTTTGTTGGTGTAATTAGCCTCCTTGAGGGTCTTTCAGCTGAAAACTGGAGCAGAAATGTTTTAATGAATACATAAAGGGTGAAGTTTGTTGATGTGAAAAAGGCCAAAGTTTTTCAGAGCCACTGAAAAGTAACAATAATACATAAAAATGGAGCAGAAATATGAGTGAAATTAAAACGCTTTATGAATGAACACATCAACTAAAAGGTGTGACAAAATTTGTCTAGCACCAAAAAGACATCATACTGGGTGCAAGGTGAACCACTCCCCCTTGGAGGAGAGTGCCATGCTTTGGGGCACCAGAACTGAAAATATCATCTCTTGGGTCTCCCTCCCATCTGTGTTCTGAAAGTGAGCATGGTCAAAGAAAGGCCTCCAAGGAACATCTTAATGGTTGGATATATTTGTTTGGCTGGATAGGTTCAGGTGGTTGTTAAGGCAGCCTGTTGCTAAGTCATTTGGTACCAGAACTTCTGGTTATACCATGGCATGCATCCTGTGACTGAACTCTCAACCAGTCCCAGAAAATTGTGTTGTTGTTGTTTAGTCGTGTCCGACTCTTCGTGACCCCATGGACCAGAGCACGCCAGGCACTTCTGTTTTCCACTGCCTCACGCAGTTTGGTCAGCCTCATGTTTGTAGCTTCGAGAACACTGTCCAGCCATCTCGTCCTCTGTCGTCCCCTTCTCCTTGTGCCCTCCATCTTTCCCAACATCAGGGTCTTTTCCAGGAAATCTTCTCTTCTCATGAGGTGGCCAAAGTATTGGAGCCTCAGCTTCAGGATCTGTCCTTCCAGTGAGCACTCAGGGCTAATTTCCTTAAGAATTGATACGTTTGATCTTCTTGCAGTCCATGGGACTCTCAAGAGTCTCCTCCAGCACCACAATTCAAAAGCATCAATTCTTCAGCGATCAGCCTTCTTGATGGTCCAGCTCTCACTTCCATACATCACTACTGGGAAAACCATGGCCTTAACTATACGGACCTTTGTTGGCAAGAAAAATTTACCTCAGCATAAAAGGTAAAGGGACCCCTGACCGTTAAGTCCAGTCACGGACAACTATTGGGTTGCGTGCTCATCTCGCTCTAGGCCGAGGGAGCCAGCATTTGGCTGCAGACAGCTTCCGGGTCATGTGGTCAGCATGACTAAGCCGCTTCTGGCGAACCATAGCAGCACACAGAAACGCCGTTTACGTTTCCGCCAGAGCGGAAAGCCGGACCTATTTATCTACTTGCACTTTGATGTGCTTTCGAACTCCTAGGTTGGCAGGAGCAGGGACCGAGCAATGGGGGGGTTACCCCATTGCGGAGATTCAAACCGCCAACCTTCTGATTGGCAAGCCCTAGGCTCTGTGGTTTAGACCACAGCACCACCCGCGTCCCAACCTCAGCATAGCTCTCTAGTATTTTTGCAGTTCCCCACTATACTGGAGCAACACATGTATATGGAACAGTATTTTCACATCAGGATGTAGTGCAGACCCCTTTATTCCCCTTTGATTCCCTTCTTAGGGGAGAGGCTGTAACCCAGTGAAAGAGCATACACATTGCATGCAGAAGGTCCTAGGTCAAACCTCTGACATAATCCAGTTTTAAAAAGGAGTGTCAGAATGGACAGTACTGGGATAGATGAACTAAGGTCTGATCTTGTATAAGACAGCTTTTAACTGGGCATAAGATAATGTATTGTATAGTAGCATAATGCTACCTCATTTTTGTTTTACTTTAAGTTTGTTAAAAACTTATAAAGTGACTCTGAATGTACCTTGGGGAAAGAGTTACTAGAATTAATGGATGGGCATTTTTATAGGGCACATTACAGAGTGTTTCACATGCAGTGTCTAGTTAATCCTTACAACAGATATGTTATCTGTTAAAACAGATATTTTAACAATGTTAAAAGCATTGTTATCCATAACTTGAAGATAGGGATATGAAACAGACATAGGTTATTTTGACTACCTAGCAAGTTTGCGTGTTGATAAAGGCTTTGCTGATAAGAGAGAAAGATAAATATGTTTTCTGATAGAGGAAGTTCTATAATATTTTGCTTTCAGCCTTGAATATCTGTGATGCTCAGGCATCTTGCCAGCCCCTGCCATCTGGACCAATTATGAATGGAATGGAGGCAGAACCAGTGATACCTAAATAGTCTGCATATTTCATTATGAACACGTCTCATTTGCCACTTAACAGAGTTTTGAGGACCATTCTCTTTACTGATCAGAGACCACATGGCTTTAAAATCTGCTCTGGGTAAGTGTCTCCATATTAGGAAAGAGAGAAGATTTTTTCCCCCTTTCCACCAGAGGATAATCATCATGCAAGTCAGTGCTGGAGCAGACGTCAGAGCATGCCAGTATATGCTCTGATGCAATGTAGAAGCTGTGAAGCTAATCTGTCCTCTCTAGTGGCAGCTGTTTCTGATGGTAGAGGTTAGTGGTCTTTCTGAGCAGTGGAACCTCTGTAGGCTAAATTGCCCTGAATCACAAATGAAAGATGTTTCAGCATTCTGAGTCATGCTGACGTTTCACTCCTATTTATAGAAGGCATGAAAGCTGTTTTAAAAATCAAAATGAACAGTAGTAAAGAGGTAAAAAAAAAATGAGTGAAACCAGCAGTGGTGATGAGGGACAGCTGCCACTGCTGATGCCACAAGACTCTTTGCCCATGTTTGCAAGCAAACATATAAAACCACTGATGTGTGCAAACTATGAGGTTATTTATCAAATTACCAGCATGTTTATCTTCTTTATTGCACTGTGGCAAACAAACAAATGTGTCCATTTGTAGCAAGACCAACTTTTATTTTAAGCTAAAATATAGTTGTGCTTGCTTTTTACATGAGGATACCTGGCTCGGCAGTTGTCAGGGGTTGTTTTCCAGCCGGCACTCGCTGGAACTCAGTTCCGGCACCTCTCAGGTGGGCACCATTGCCATTCTAAGAGAACGAGGGAGGTGTTCATGGTGTGTTATAGCATCTCTTTTTCTAAAAAAAAATAGCACTGGCAGTTGTATATGGGAATCTTTGGACCTCAGGACTTCACAAGCTGAACCATGAATCAGCAAGTGTTGTGTGACTGCAGAGAAGGGTAGTGAGAGTTTATTTAGGCTGTATTAACAGAACCAAATTTTCCAAGTCATGAGGTGCAGTAGTTCCACTTTATTCCACATTAGCTGGATCTTTTGGATTTTTTTTTTTTTTTAATGATATTTATTAAAGTTTTGAATAAACACATATAAACACAAAAAACAATAAAAACATAAACGAACAAACAAACAAATCAAAAACAGGTATAAGTTCAAACCATATTTTCTAAACCTAATTTCACCGACCTCCTCACAATCTTTTGGATTATTATGCCCAGTGGTGGGTGCAGCACTTAAGAAAGCTACAGACAAATTAGAACAGATTCAAAGAAAGACAGTGAAGGTGGTCAAGGGTATGCAAAACAATTCTTACGAAGATAGCTTAAAGAAGAAGAAGAAGAAGAAGAAGAAGAAGAAGAAGAAGGGGAGGAGGAGGAGGAGGAGTTTGGATTTGATATCCCACTTTATCACTACCCGAAGGAGTCTCAAAGCAGCTAACATTCTTCTTTCCTTCCTCCCCCACAACACACACTCTGTGAGGTGAGTGAGGCCGAGAGACTTCAGAGAAGTGTGACTAGCCCAAGGTCACCCAGCAACTGCATGTGGAGGAGCGGAGACGTGAACCCAGTTCACCAGATTACGAGTCTACCGCTCTTAACCACTACACCACACTGGGTACTGGGAACTGGGTATATTTTATCCTGGAGAAAAGACAGAGGTAGAGTCATGTTAGCATTCTCAAAGTGCTGAAAGACTGTCTCATAGAAGAGAGCAAAGACTTGTTCTCTGCTGCTCTGGAGGCAAGAGTAGATCTAATGAATTTAATGGTGGATTTGGGCTGAACATTAGGAGAAGCTTCTTAATGGTAATAACAGTTGGACTTTTAGGGCTCTCACTTCCTGGGAGCAGAGGCATCAGGGATGCTCTAACTCTATTTCCGCATTGAGTAGAATGGTGTTGGACTAATTTGCCTGCAAGACCACCTCCAGCTCTGAGTCTATGACTCTCCTGGGAACTACAGATTTCATTTATTATGCAGTGGACAGTGTGCATAGTTGGGATTAAATGGGTGTTGAAATCACCATTCAGCCATGAAACTCTTTGGCTGAACTGTTGCCTCAGCCAATTCTGTTTCACAGAGTTGATAAAAGGATAAATAAAGGTTAGAAAATGAAAAGCACTTGGGACTCTTCCAGCCATCCTCTTTACTTGCATTCAGGATGATTTGTGCTCATGATGGTATTGGGCTGGTTATTCATGACCCACTTTAAATAACGTTTGTGCCTGTAAAACCTTTGAAACAGACATACTGCTTTGTTTTCAGTTGGCACATGTCATAGAATGGTAGAGTTAGAAGGGATTTCTTGCTGAAATCCTCTAACTCCGTGCCACAATGTTATAGAGGGTTGTTGCACTATTAGATCAGTGGTGCCCCTCCAGATAGCAATAATGCAGAAGCATCATAGAACAACTAATAAACTGGAATGATGTGTGGATAGTTTAGTATAAATCCACTACTAATGGATTATTATTGAGTCACTGACAGGTTGCAGAATACACCCACAAAACACACACTCCAGTTTGGAGGGGCCCTTTGTAGAAACTAGATCTGTGCAGGTGGACCATAAAGAAGGCTGATTGCCAAAGAATTGATGCTTTGGGATTATGGTGCTGGAGGAGACTCTTGAGAGTCCCATTTCCCAAGGAAATCAGCCCTGAGTGCTCACTGGAAGGACAGATCCTGAAGCTGAGACTCCAATACTTTGGCCACCTCATGAGAAGAGAAGACTCCCTGGAAAAGACCCTGATGTTGGGAAAGATGGAGGGCACGAGGAGAAGGGGACGACAGAGGACGAGATGGTTGGATAGTGTTCTCAAAGCTACCAGCATGAGTTTGACCAAACTGCGGGAGGCAGTGGAAGACAGGGGTGCCTGGCGTGCTCTGGTCCATGGAGTCACGAAGAGTCAGACACGACTAAACAACAACAACAACAGATCTGTGCACTGGATTTGGTTGAGACCTAATTGGACCTATTCAGAGGTCTCATTTGAGTTGGGTTGTAACAGCTCTTGATTGCTACAGGTTAGGTTGAGTGGCCTAGAGCCACCTGGGACTTTTGTCCAGCAGGAATGTCCAGCAGCAAGTAGACATGAGCAAACATGAGCAAGAAAAAGGGGAAACCACAAAAAGGAGGGGACCTACCAGGTGGCTGCCTCTTCACAAGAGAAGGTTGGGGGGGTGCACTGCCAAATTGCCTCAGGGATGAATATGAGTTGGGTGGCTGCTGTGGCAGCACAGGCCAAAGTGGAGTGATCCAGGGGCCACAAATGAGGGCCACGGGGCAGATAGGGTGTCCGTACAGAGCAGTAGAAGAAACAGCAAAGCCAAACTGACATAACAAACAAAGTTCTCTATCTCTACATCAGGGGTTCAAAGCTGCCCTTTGTTGTTAGGGTACCAGAGTTAATTTCAGCTGGTTGCTTTCTCACTTAAGTGCAAATAAATAGTGAGTTGCACTCGACAAAGTAGTAATCAAATTCTTAAAAATCCAAGTGAAAACTTTGCTTGGAGTGTGACACATTTGTTTTCTCTCAGTTAGAAGCCTGTAGTAACACATTTCTAATTTCAGTTGGAAGAACATCTGCTGTTTTCATAACAGCATCCTTGATCCAAATGAAGGGCTAGGAACATACCCTCAGAAATCAGAAGTGCATGCTGGCTTTGCTCCTTAAACTTTAGCCTCAGGTTTTGCACCTGTCAGCACAGCACAACCATGCTGTGGTCTGCAGTACAGAATACTGTCTTTCTAGGGTTGTGGCCCTTTTTAGGGTTGTGCCCAACTTCCAAATACACATTTCAGGATGTTTTCTGACTATGTGAATGAGATTATCTTTAATGTATATGTTGTTAGAAGAAAAAACTGCTCCCTTTCCCTTATGGGTTATTCCAGAGCCCGTACAGAGTCGTTAATTGGGTTCCCTATGGGTAGGAGAAAAATAACATGAGGCCTACCAGAGTACCATATTTTTCCATGTATTTGGGGGGACACTCCAAATTAAGAAAACACCCCTCAGCACTACCCGTGTATAAGATGAGCCCCAATTTTAAACCTATTTTTTGGTTTAAAAACCTAGTCTTATACACGGAAAAGTACAGTATATTGAGAAGCAAAGTGGCTAGTAAGCCTGATCTTTATTAAAGGAAAGGGAAAATAAACTGTTGCAACAGGATCTCCACTCACCACACGGAGGAGGGAGGGAGGAGAACCCAGAGGCCTTATAAAGACTCCTAAAATTGCCCATCCTGTAGCCCCCACAAAACATCATACATACATCACAGAAAGAGGCGGTCTACAGAGAAATCCTGTCTGCCAGGATACTTGATAATAGTCCCTGATTGCATTACCTGGGCAGTCTGGCCATTCTTTTGTGATGGTTAATACTTTAGTTCTTGAATCCAGGTCACAGGCTCACCCTAGTCATACACAAATATGCCCTTAAGACAGGATTTGCAAGCAAAAAGACAATGGGAAGGCTGTCCCCATTTGCCTCCCTTACTGCAGAGGAATATTTGAGGTCCTTGGCAGAGTCAAAAGGGCTTCAGGATTGCTCTCCCATACTATTTCAGACACATGGTTTATATATTTAGATATGTGTGCATTTATGAATATTTATTCTATCTTTGAGACCTTACAATTCTTATAACATGTATATGTATTTTTTCCACACAAAAAATCAACAGAATTTGGATTATCAACCTTCCCCCCCCCCCCCGCCGCCCCGAAGAGTCACTGAGAAGGGAGGGATGGAAAGTGCTGCACCAGGCTCCATTTCCATGCCCTGAAGCACAGTGGCAGCAGGTCCTCCTTCACACCTCTGTGGCTTAGCAGCAAGATGAGTCAGTTGGCTCTCATCAGAGGGCTTCCTGATCCCTTTCTCATTGCATGAATTTTGAAGCTGCACGGTTTGGTCTAGGTTCAAATATTTGTTCCTGAAGGTACAAAGGTAAGTCTCTTTGACGTTCTTTGAAAAGGGGGTGCAGGAATTATGCATATTTTCCCTAAGAGTTTCATTAACGTTTGCTAGAATATTGCAGTTAACAGTGCAGCTAAATGATGGACGTCTTGAGCTCCAATGCTAGGGAGCATAAGACTGAGAACTTGGGCCCTTTGTTCTTTGAACAGCAGACACACAGGCTAAGCACAGTTTGTAAAGGTCTCTTCGTTTCAAAAGCAATTTGCCATGAATTTTGTGGGGGTGGGGGAACACACTGTTAAAGAAGAGCAAGTCTGAACCCTTCCTTGGGCTCATGGAACTAACTGTACAGTTTGTTGGATACTGGTCATTGACTTTATTGGTCCACATTAATACAACTACAGATCACTGCAGATGGTGACAGCAGCCACGAAATTAAAAGACGCCTGCTTCTTGGGAGAAAAGCAATGACAAACCTAGACAACATCTTAAAAAGTAAAGACATCACCTTGTCAACAAAGGTCCGTATAGTTAAAGCTATGGTTTTCCCAGTAGTGATGTATGAAAGTGAAAGCTGGACCATAAAGAAGGCTGATCGCCGAAGAATTGATGCTTTTGAATTCTGGTGCTGGAGGAGACTCTTGAG
Organism: Podarcis erhardii; assembly: GCF_964252035.2. Lineage (NCBI taxonomy): Eukaryota > Metazoa > Chordata > Lepidosauria > Squamata > Lacertidae > Podarcis > Podarcis erhardii. Next base: position 58,326,428 of record NC_138508.1, read on the forward strand.
AGTCCCATGGACTGCAAGAAGATCAAATCTATCCATTCTTAAGGAAATCAGCCCTGAGTGCTCACTGGAAGGACAGATCGTGAAGCTGAGGCTCCAGTACTTTGGCCACCTCATGAGAAGAGAATACTCCCTGGAAAAGACTCTGATGTTGGGAAAGATTGAGAGCACAAGGAGAAAGGGACGACAGAGGATGAGATAGTTGGACAGTGTTCTCGAAGCTACCAGCATAAGTTTGACCAAACTGCGGGAGGCGGTGGAAGACAGAAGTGCCTGCCGTGCTCTGGTCCATGGGGTCACGAAGAGTCGGACACGACTAAACAACAACAATACAACTACAAGACTTTGTTTTATGTTTTCATGACAAGCCATAGATTTAGACACAATAGTCATCATTTGCTGCTGGTTTTATAAATTCTCAAAACTACATAAAGTAAAACGGTTGAGAGTTAAATGTAGACTCCTACTTTGGACAATCATGACCTCTTCAGGGTCATAATAGAATACATGAATCAGCATTGTTTCCACTCTTACACCCTGAAATAGCTAACTCAATGCCTCTTGCCAGCGTGATGCATTATTGTTGCTTTGTTCCTTATCTTTAAGTCAATTGCCTACCCACTGTATTGCATTATTGCCCCGGGAATATATCTCCAAAATCTTAATGAGATTTTGGTACCTCACTGTATTCATTTCTTTCAAATACAGCTAAACTATGTCGTCCCATTATATAAGCTTGATGTGCTGTGCTAAATAATAAGAGAACAAGAGATACAAATTGAGTAGGACCAATTTATGATTGGTTGACCTATGCTGGCCATTATGTTCTACTCTGAGATTACGCTGCATTTTTAAAGCAGCTTTATCTGAGGGGAACTCAGTTTTACAAAACGTAACAGCAGTCATGTTGACCTATAGGAAAAATTCATAATATTGGGGTAGTAGCAAGCTTGCTTTTTTTTTTTTTTTTTAAGAATTCAAAAGAGGAGAATAGTAGAGATTCTGAAAGCTTGCACACTATTTTGTGATATTTTGAATGACCTAAGATAAATAAAGGTATTTTTCTAACATAGCTTTTGAGTATTGTAAGTATATTTCTTTTTAGCAATATTTCTTAAATAGTAATTCCCCCCCCCCTTAGGGTAGAATTTCCCAGGATGAGTCATGCCCCCCACAAATATATATGTGCTAATTAGAGACCCTCACAAACTCAATCCCAACTTTTCCCAGAACATGGCATAAGTTTTAATCTACTGCAGGGCCAGCCCAATGTTCATAGAACCCTTGATTCAGTGGTCTAAAGTGGCCACCTCAATCTATCTTCATCGTTGACAAGCAGATACATAAAGTGTTTTACATTTACACTGCAGCATTTAAATACAGCTTGTGCATCTTCTCTGAATGAGTTTCTCTGATGTCACAGCACAAGTATTTGCTAGCCAGATTCTGCCCTCCATTGATTGCACAACCTCCTTGAATTTGATCCAGGTGTCTTTCTTCTTGTGTTCAATTTATAGTTTCTTTCTTGTTTAGAGTGGAGGATCTTCGTAAAACTGCTGTGAAAATCACAATACTTTCTTTTTCACTTTTCCTCAATTTCTGTTGGACGTAACACTACTTGACTTGTACCACAATCAATTTGTACTGAAGATTATTGTAGATTTAAAGGAAGAAAAAAATGGCATGTGAGTGTTTGTTTTGAATGCAGCAGTGATTAGACTAGTTACAACAATGACAAAAATAACAATTATTTCAGTGACTTCTTTTGGTTAAAATAAAGTCAGCATAGAGAATGAATTAATGGTGTTTTCTTTTTGTTTTGGATTTGAATTCAAAGCGATACGTTTTATCCTTTAGAAAGCACCATGCAAGTTTGATCTAGCCAGGTACAGTGGTGCCCCGCAAGACGAATGCCTCGCAAGACGGAAAACCCACTAGACGAAAGGGTTTTCCGTTTTGGAGGTGCTTCGCAAAATGAATTTCCTATGGGCTTGCTTCGCAAGACAAAAATGTCTTGCGAGTTCCTGTGGGTTTTTTTTCCTCCCCCCCCTTTTTCTAAGCCGCTAAGCCGCTTATCTGCTTATCCGCTAAGCCGCTCAAAGCCGCTAATAGCGCTAATCCGCTAAGCCGTCAATGGACTTGCTTCGCAAGACAAAAAAACCGCTAGACGAAGAGACTCGCGGAACGGATTAATTTCGTCTTGCGAGGCACCACTGTATGTTCTAGGTCAGGCATAGGCAAACTCAGCCCTCCAGATGTTTTGGGACTACAACTCCCATCATCCCTAGCTAACAGGGCCAGTGGTCAGGGATGATGGGAATTGTAGTCTCAAAACATTTGGAGGGCCGAGTTTGCCTATGCCTGTTCTAGGTTCTTCCCCACCTTCTAATTCAAGATTCTTCCATTATTTCTTGCCAGCCATGGGCCTTTAGTGAAAGAAGGTACCGTATTTTTCGTCCCATAGGACGCACCTAATTTTTTTTTGGGGGGGGGGGAATAAAGGAAATTTTTTTTCCTTTATTTCCCCCCCAAAACCAGGTCATGGAACAGCGGGATGGCGGCGCTGTGCCTCCCCGCTGTCCCCCGAGCTTGTGGGGCTGGCCGATGTCTGCTCGACACGCGGGGCGCTCTGCTTCAGGGTATCCTGCGCGCCAGGCGGCAGGCTGTTATCCGCAGCGTGGGGAGCCCCGTGGGAACTCCCACGGGCTCCCCAGGCTTGCTGATAGCTTCCTGAAGCCTGGAGAGCGAGAGGGGTCGGTGCGCGCCGAACCCTCTCGCTCTCCAAGCTTCAGCGAAAGCCTGTATTCGCCCCCTAGGACGCGCACAGATTTCCCCTTCATTTTTGGAGGGGAAAAAGTGCGTCCTATAGGGCGAAAAATACGATATTTATGGATGGCAAACCCCTCTTGCTACCTTTGGCAGACAGAAGGGAAAAGCTGTTCATATGTGTGTTTTGCTGTCTTAATGGTGGCACCTGTTCAGAGTGTCCTGACTGGGATTTAATGTTGCTGTTCACATTTTTAAAAAGTTGCTAGCTCTGCTTCAGTGCTGAGAAATAAAGAGTTCTGATTTTCATACTTCTAAAAATGAATTAATTTACCGATGAGTAAGTACATTTTCCATCCCCCTCAAGGTGGCAACCAAAGCTGGGGGGTGGGGAGTATACAGAAGAAAAAGTTCTGGCTGAAGATATGAGACTCTGTAATCTCAGAATGCATTGTTAATCCTACTTGACAACTGCTTAATCTGAAGAAGAAAAAAGTTCACATATTGAGATGCGCAACTTAATAAGAAAGAAAGAAATCTCCTGTATCTAAAACCATTGTTGCTTTTAAAGCACAATAACTTTCAAATGGTTTGAGTGATTTACTATAAAATTTTAGGCTTCTAAAGAAAAACCTTGCCTGCAGGACAACACTTGGAACGCCAGTGATTTATGTAAAACTGCCTTGCACAAAGCTGTCTAATTCTATTTTGTAGTTTCTGTCTGGAAATTAACAACTAAGCTGGTATCCTGATAAACTGAAGACAGGCGTATTTGTTCAGATGCACTTTCTTAAATACTGTTCCTAATTTGGTGACGTGTATTGGAACACTTTGAGAACTTTGGAATGTCCCAGTAAAGGAGCTATGCTGTGTCACAACCCTGCAATGCAGTTGACATGCAATGAAGTGCCACTCTGCCTTGCAGCTTGCCACTTCCATCAGGGGACCGAGGAACTGAGATTAAAGCATGCTGTGGATTAAAACAAACTGTGGTATTACTTTGATTTGGCAAACAGTTTTTGATGTGGCTCTATTTTGTTTTTGTTTTTTTTGTGCCATAACTTTTCAGCTGATTCTACAGAATAGGAAGTAGTAAGTGCAGTCTATCAACCTGGGATTTCAGAAGCAGTATCCTCAAAAGTTAATAATAAAAAAAAGATTTCGGATGTTGCTAGTGCAGCCCCAAAAGATCAATGCATGGATAACATACCCATCCTTCCATCTTATCTGAAGAAGTCTCCATGCACACGAAAGCTCATACCAAGAACAAACTTAGTTGGTCTCTAAGATGCTACTGGAAGGAAGTTTTTTATTTTGTTCCATCCTTCCAAAGTTTAAGATATTCCTCTTTAATTTTGTTTGGTGAAGAGATGGAAAATTGGGAGCTTGTTTCAGGCATAGAAGTGACTAGTTGCATCTAATGATGCTATTAAAGGTGGTGGTAGTTGGCTTGTAGTGTGCATTGTTGCTTGCAATATTTGAATGCGTTGCAGACATTGCTCATCTTGGCCCTGTGTGGTCTGCAGTCATCAGACTAGGTACTCAGATTAGCACATGTTTACTCCTTGCTGACATGGATGAACGTTTAAAAACGGGCAAGTAATTTTCTGAACAATTCTGTCAAAGGTATGTGATCTAGTCATGTGAGTCCTGTTGGGAAAACTAAAACCTCCAGCTATCTGAAACAGACCACAATGAACCTAGGCTTGGTAGTATGATAGTATTATCCAGTTATTACACAGAGTGGATGTCAGAATAGGTGGCTTGTAACAATAATTTTGAAATGAAAAAAATAATTCCTTTTGCTCAGGGCTCCCCATCAAACACAGATCTGATTACCTTCCCAGTCTTCAAATCAGCCATTCTCTTCTCCCTTCCATACAAGTTGTACTACGGAAAAGCTGTTGCTTAGTAAAATGTTACATGTTTTGCAAGCAAAAGATCCCAGATTCAGTCCCTGACATGGCTGGGAGAAACTCCCGTTTGAAACCTTGGAATGCTACTCACAGTCATTGTAAACAATACTGAGCTAGATGGTCTAATGTTTTGACTCTGTATAAGGTAGATCACTGAGTTCATATGTTCAGTTATTGGAATTGGGAATATGAAGGGGGACTAGGCCGAAATGTTTTATTTATTTATTAAATTTCTATACCACCCTTCATCAAAGATTGCAGGGCACTGATGGCGGCAACTCTTCTCTGCCAGTGACCAATGCAGCAGGGCACATGGCAGCAAAGCAGGGAGTGTAGGCAGTGGCAGCAGCAGCAGGTATGGTGGTAGTGGTGGCAGCAGGGTGGCACTTCCGGTTTGGCCTCAGGCGGCGAAATGAGATGCATTACCCCTGTACTCATGAGGTGGGTAGTGGAGATGGATCCTGGCTTGTATAGACTTGGGCTTGTGTACAGGCTTTCTCTATAGTTACAAACCTTTTGGATTGCATTCAGACACTGATATACGAGGCAATTTAAACCTGCTGTTGTACAACCAGTAAACGCTGTGGCTTACTTGTTTGGCTATCTGTATCTATTAGAAATCGCAGTAATGCATTCTTCTTGTTTCTAATGACTATTTAATCAAAGCAATAATTCACTGCAAAGTAGAGTGGTGTTTTTCCCCCCTTTGGTGGTGGCCAGCTTGTCTTTAAGATGGAATTAGAATTTTAAGGAGCTACTATGGAAATGTTTTATCTTTTAGAGTTTTTTATTATTTTGGCTCTGCAATTATTTCCTCAGCACTTTCACTTTCTTTGTCTCCACTGTTCTTAAGTTGAAGAGATAGAGAGACAGACAGACACATATTGGTTGAATTCCAAATAGAATTATATAAAACACACACATCTTCCTATACTGTATGGAGCACATAGACTTCAAAAGTGCATAAAGTTTTGAGTGCATGTGTATGTGACGGGTGAAATATTCAGTGCCTGGCTAAAGGGCATTCATCACATCGCAACGGTCTATGAGGCAATCAGTGGTGATTTTGAGGTGGCCTTCACTGCATTTATCAGGCAATAACTATAGCTACTGCTTGCTTTAGTGAACCATGACAAATGGTTACCAGCTTGAATTCTTTCTTCTTCAATTAAACTGTGTGAAATGACCATATGGATCCAGTTTCATAAGTGCTTGCTTATTCCACTCAGGCTTTTAGCTGACTTACATTATTCTAATTGCTCACAATGTGATTTCACTAGTAAAGGAGCTATACGAACATTGGTCACACAAGGAGCTTAAAAAATGTTAACATCAGTAACGTTTAATATTGCATTTTTAAAAACAATCAATTAGGAAAGCTGTACTAACTTCGGCCCTGATCTAGGAAAAGTCCACATATGTCACAATTAATGTTAAGTGTGATTGATTTTATCCTAGATCACAGGTGCCAGCATGCTTCACTCCAGATACTTTTGGGCTATAGCTCCCCTTGTGTTTATTTGTTTATTAAAACAAATAAACTTTAAAACTAGCCAAAATAAAATAAGATACAATAAAACACAGAGCTCAAAAACAGCCTTTCTCCAAGTGCTATTTTGTCTCAACCTACCAGTATTTTTTATTAAGTGTTGGACTTTAATAAATATTATCTACCTACCTATCGATTTAAAGTTTGTATGGGAATAGGTGGTCCTTCAGATATCCAGGTCCCAAGCTATAACGGTCTCTTAGAGGTTATCAAATCAGCACTTTCATATTGGTCGCAAACAAATAGGAAGCCAGTGGAGTTATTTTAACACTGGTAAGATGTTCCCTGTGGCTAGTACCAATTAGCTGCCTTGTTCTATACCAGTGCAGTCTTCAGACGTCAAATGCATTGCAATAGTCTTATTTTGAAGACTGTTGTGGCCAGTACACAAACAAATCTCTTCCAGCTCTATGGTTCTGTGTTTTACTGCAGTAATAACAGTTCACATTAGTTTTCCTTTGCTGGGAAGTATCCAGGGGGCTGTATACGCTACCATAGATGATGTCAGGATATGTGTGCATGGATATCTTGGGCACATAACTGTCAACTTTAAGATTTGAAAATAAGGGATCAGCAGCCTCAAAAATAAGGGATCAGCAGCCTCACCTGTCCCGGCGACAGTCTATGGGATATCTAACAATCCGGGATAGCAGCAGGAAGCAGGGAAAATGGCGCTGGAGTAAGGGAATTTCCCACAAAAAAAGGGAAGGTTGACAGCTATGCTTGGGCAGCCACATTCACACAGCTGCCTTTGTGAGAGCAAATTATTGGAGTGGCATGAGGGCTCTTAATAAACTGTCGTCCCTATATTTTAAAGCTAATGCAGCTGTTGTTGCAAAGAGCCAAGAAGCCAGCTTTATCAGTGGTTGCTGCAGATTCATCCAATCTGTATACTTCCCTAGGCCACAGAAAAAAAGAACTTGCAATCTGCTGATATTTTGTGAGTGAATCTGAGTATGTCTTACTTTAGCATAGCATAGCCTAGTTATGTGGCTTAAATTTATGTGAAGGGGCTACCCTGTCATGTCAAGGAAGACACAATGTCCCCCAGTGTACTGCGTGACTAGCAAAGCTTCAATTAAACTGCCAGCAAATTGCTTGAAAATGGATCATACACGATTTCTGCACTATTACTATTGTCTCCCTGTGACTCACTCTGCTGTATATAGTAGCTATTATTTTGAAGACTATTTTATTCCAAACCAAGAGAGGTTTGAGAGCAAATATATTAAATGTCAGATGTTTCCATCATATTTGCAGCCTAAGACTTAAGCAGTGGATGGAAATGTAGCATGCCTTGAAATATCAGATAAATATATATTTACTGTTATCTCTATTGCTACTGCAAAGAGTAGTTTACCTCTTTGCTACAACACCATACACATATATATCTCATCCGCTCCTCTCTCCCAGGCTTGGCTGTTTTCGGGGAGGGATTTTTTGCATATTGCGTCATAATTCTGTGCAATATCAAATATAGTCACTGCAAAGGAATGCTGTTTATTAGATTTTTCACTCTTGCAAAATATTAATGTTTGCTGTAAACAACCTTCCCTCATCCTCCAAGAGTTTCCCCTTTAGGCCCTTGGGATCCTGAGAACTGCACATTCATATTTTCTACCATTTTCTCTTCCTGACCTTATTATTGCTGTAATATTGTCTTTACAGGTTTGCCCTGTTTACCTTCTATTTTATTCATCAGTATCTTTCAACTGTGTGTGTTGGCAGAAGAAGGGAGACTTCAGAAGCAGAAGCGTTTTATTGTTTATGGGTTTGCTTAATAACCCAGCTTTTAGTAATCAACATACTGTACTTAAATGCATAGTGGGCCACAGAAATATGGTGCTACCCTAGAATAAGGAGGAATTTTGTTTATAAGTATTATTTGGTTTTTTGCAGGTTTTGGGCTTTGAAATAGATACTGTGAACTCTGTCCAGTTTTCAAATCATACAGGTAAGTATATACATATATCTATTCTCTTGAGATGCTTTTAGTTTACGGAAAAGGGGATGGATTTTCCCAATGAAGGGATGTAGAAAGTGGGGTCTCCCAAGGATCAGTATTGGGACCTGTGCTTTTTAACCTGATCATAACTGATTTTAGAGTTGGGGATGAGCAGAGAGGTAGCCAAGTTTGCTGATGGTACCAAATTGTTCAGGGTTTTTAAAACTAAAAGTGATTACAAAGAGCTCCAAAAGGAACTCTCTGAACTGAGTCAGTGGGTGGTAAAATGGCAAATGCAATTCAGTGGTAAGCAAGTGTAAAGAGATACACATTGTTGTGGGGGAATCTTAATTTCAACATATACACGCATGGAATCTGAACCATGGTGACTCACCAGGAGTAAGAACTTTGGGTCAAAGTGAATAGCTCAGTGAAGATGTTGACCCAGTGTGGCAGTTGCTAGGAGTCCATGCTAGGGATCATTAGGACACAGAATGACAATAAGCCGACATCATACAAATCTATGGTGTGATTGCACTTGGAATACTGTGTACAGTTCTGGTTGCCTCACCTCAAAACACCTATTGTGGAGCAGGGAATGGTGCATTAAAAGGCAACTAAAATGATTAAGGGGTTGGACTGAAGATTACAGAATTTGGGACTTTTTAGTTTAGAAAAAATATGAATAAGAGGTGTGGGACATGAGAGAGTTGTGGAGAAAGTGGATAGCAAAAAGGTTTTCTCTATATCTAATAATGCTAGAACTAGAAATGTTGGAAGATTCAGGGCAGACGAAAGAAAGTGTTATGGAATTCTCTCTCACACGAGGTAGTGATGGCCACTAACTTGGACGATTGTAAAGAGGGTTCGACAAATTAATGGAGGAAAAGGCTGTGCTCAGCCTCCACTGCCGGAGGCAGCATGTCTGAATACCATTGTTGGAAATTGTAGGTGGAGAAAGTGCTGCTGGTCTCAGGGCCTGCTTCCTAGAGGCCAGATAGGGAAACTTGACCTGCCAGATGTTGAAAACTGCAACTCCTGTCATCCCTGGCTATTGGCCATTCTTGCTGGGGCGTAATTCTGCAAGATCTGGAGGACCAAAGGTTCCCCAAACCTACCGGAGGCACATATGAAATCTACTATGAGAGCATGTTGTTGGATTAGATGGGCCTCTGACCCGGTCAAGCAGGTTCCTCTGGCATTCTTATGTATAATCCTAAATGAATGTTAAGAATACAAAACACTCAGGGACCATTCCCAACTCCCCAATGTTGATGACTTGAGGAGGGATTAGATTTGGTCTCTGTGCTGGTCTCTCTCTTTCTGCTGTGGAGACCTGAATGGATGGGTGGTTACAGCTGGTGTTTTAACAGTAGTCAGCGTCAGGCCCCCAAACAGGGCATTTCAGGGATAGAGCTGGACTCGAACAGGAATCCACTGACTCCTACGCTGGTCCATTGTCAGATGGATCTTCTCTGTTGTGCCAGCCTGGAATTGGTGCTGCAAAACAACATCATCATCAACAACAACAAGGAAACAGCCTCTCACCTTCCACCCAGACCGACAAGAGCCAACAAGGCTTCGGATGTGGTGGCGGCTCTACTGCTCTGATGGTCCCCTAGGCAAGGTTAGGATTGTGTTACCTCTCTTTATTTGTTGGTATTGAGAGGAGCAAGCTTTTCAATATCAAAGGAGCATAAAGAACAGACTCTTGCATCAGACTTTCATCTGAGTCTGATCATTCCAGCTTTGCAAAGCAGCTTGGGCCTGGTGTTGCTCTGGCAGTGTTGGCAGCAAAGGCTGGGCTGGCGTGCGGTAGGCTCCTTTCACCCTCCAATCCCTGCCCTCCCAGTGTGTGTGTGTGTGTGTGTGTGTGTGTGTGTGTGTGCCCCAGGTGCCATTAAAGCACGCTCTGCCGCTGCTTCACACAGTGAGTCAAATCTTTCTTCCTCCTTTTTCAGCAGCCATTAAAAAAAACATGTTTTAAAGGGAAACTACCTTGCTTCGAAAAGTTTTGGAAACAGCAACCCCTTATCTCTCCAGTGATGAAGGATTTGACAATCAAATGCTTAAGAGTGTTTGTTTGTGTGTGTATTACATTTCCTCCTTGGTTCTCCTGGGCTAGCATCTGTAGAGGTAGCTTTTTTTTATCCCCACAAGAACGCTAAGAGGTACTAAGGTTGGTAGTAATTTGTCTGAGGCTACACAGTGGCAAATTGACACTGTCATCTGTCACTATAAGCACCTGCCCATACATAGACTTCATGTTTACTTCAAAGAAATTGACTTCCTGATATTGGCGAGGGAGGAGAGAGATAAGGAGCATATATTAAAACATCTTCCGATGGACACTTTTTTTTTCTGAATCACCCTGTTCCCTACATTAACAAAAAGGAAGATATTGATATGCTATTTGTGATGCTTAAGAATATCCTTCTTTTAATCCTCCTGATATAGAGAGAGCATTTTAAGCTGGAGCCCTGAGGGAGCTCTGTTGGCTAAGTTGCCTGGCAAGGAGTATTTACTGTATGATTAGAGTGAGTGACTCACCTCCAAACGACATTGTGCTTCACGCTCAAATAAAAGGAGCTTGTCACACAGCCTACGTAGATGCTCTTTTTTAAAAAGAAGAAGAAACGGGGGGGGGAAAGGGGGAGACAGTTTCAGTTTGTCACGCTCTCTCTCATGTGTACGAATATAAATGTTTTGGGGAAAGGGGGAGGAAATAGACCCTGATAGGCTTCTGGCCTGCTCTTAACAGTTTGGCAGACTTGTTATTAGCATGCATATAAAGGACTCATTTGGTTTGCTTCCTATGCTTGAAAAGCAAAACAGGTGTGTGTTGTAAACTCAGATGCATTGTTTAATTCCACATTTGGGGATGCAGTTGGACTGGGATCCAAACAGGATTTCTCACAACAGGAATTCTCACTCCTGAATACGGCTTAAGCACTTGCTTCCAGCCAAACATTTCCCACTGAGGCGTGCTGCAGAATGCTGATGCTAACTCAGACATTCTCTGTAGCCTCCTGTGGGTTTTGGCTCTGTAGCATCCTGTGTGAGGAACCTTGCAAAGGGTCTACCCTAATACCAGGAGGCAGCAGGAGGCAGGGTGGTTGTATTTATTGGTTAACAACAGATCAGGAGCTCAGCGCCCAGGCACCAAGAAGACCATAGAGTAGAGAGGTTTAAAGTCATGTGCAAAGCTATCCTCGATGCCTGTTGTTGCAGAACCAGTTCCGATTTGAAGAAGGCTAATAAATTTGCAGAACTGTGTTGGAGAATTAAGGAAAATGCTTCCCCCCCCTTTTTTTTTGAAGGAACAAGAGTGGAAATTTGAACCTTCGTTTCCAAGGATAACATATTATAGTATGCTGACCCATTTACTGCTTGCCCAGTACCTCCTGCCAGTCACAATGGGACACTGTGTCCTTGAATGCCCTTTGGCTATTTCCCTCCCTCTCAGAGTTTATTCAAAAGTGTTCTTGGCACTGCTTCTGTTCATCTTTGAACTTTTGTACCATCAGATGCCAAAATGCAATTACGTTTATAAAAGGGGTCAGAGAAAGCAGGTGGGTGAACTCCCTAACCAAAGCTAATGTGGGGAATTATTATAGCCAGATGGTAGATTTCATGCCTCAGGTGGCTTGAGGAACACCCTTTTGTTCTTTCACTTGTGGAATGTGATTGGTTTTCCTCTGATTCTATATTTGGAAAACCCCAGTTGCTTTCACAAAATAATAACAGGACTATTGATGTTGATTTATTTCCTTTCGAAAATGCATTTATTGGGTCAGAAATTACTAGATTAATCTTGTTTTAGTGCTCTCACTCATTCCCCTACAAAACCTGCCACAACAATTTCAGTTTTAATGAGATTATTGTGTGGAGATGCTGTGGAGTCAATCATTCCCTCTGTTTCCAGTGTTCAGGCTGTAACTGCCATTGCTTTATTTATTATTTGCATATTCCATTTTTAAACTGCCCTTCATCAGTTAAGATCCCAGGGCAGTTTACAATATATGGAATTAAAACAGTAACATTTAATTTAACAAAACACTATAATACACACCAAACATGAATTCAAAATAAACAATAAACCAATCATCAATAGACAATATAAATATAACTGACTTGAAACACATCAGTTTCAAGGCCTGGGTGTAAAATGTGTCATTAGATGGGGAACCTTTGTCTTGTAGGTCAGATATGACCTATGACCTGATTCCATCCACCCCACGGGGCTTTCTGAACACTGCAGCCTGCTATGGATCTTTGGGTGAGTAGAGGGACAGCTCCTAGTAGTGTGGACACCATCAGGAAGTGAAGGCAGCACTCTTCCTCCACTCATCACCAGGAATGATTGGGTTGCCAATTACCCACAGTCTATATTACATTCTATACTTAGTGTGAACATCCTCTGGCCATGAAGGATCCCTGAGGGGAGAGGTCTTGAGCAAATGACCTTTGTAGTGACAGCCTAAAGGTAGCACTGCAGACCTCAATATGTGTAGTACCAGCTGGGTGTTCATGGGTATCCGTTCCTCAAGCTGTCAAGTTACCTGTCACCATCTGCTGCACAATTCCCCAAACCTGAGATAATTCCCAAAGAGACATTATAGCAAGGGTTAGTGCAATCTAAATGAGAAAAAGGTACAGACCAGTTCCAGAGGGATACACCACCAGGTGTAGTCTTACTTAACCCATCCAACCTGTAATTTTATTTGGTCTGTTTCTTTGCTCAGGTTATGATCACTGGAAGGGGCAGGTGTTAAATTCAGATGAACTTCATGAACTATATGAAGGACTGAAACTGAACAATGTAAATCATTACGATTATGTACTTACAGGTAAGCTTCTTTATTTTTGCGAGAGTGTTATCGTGGCCACTAAACCACCTGAAATACGTACGCTGAGGTTAAATGATTCCATAGCTGAGGGTAAATGATTCCATAACTGTTGTTAAGGCAAAGGGGGTCCTAGGTGGCCTTCTCTCAATCTCTTAAACGTGGTTAAGAGATAACTCAGTGTTTTGTCTGCATTACCTCTCTAGGAGAAGCATTTTTAAAAAGCAACCTCAGCAGGAAGCTTGTAATATAAAGCTTTGCATCCAGCAAAATACCCTCACTCACATTTCTGCAGATTATTATTAATAACATAGTTTCACCTCAATGCATACAGTGCATATGTTTTAAATTTCATTTTCTGTATTCCTTACTGCAGTGAATAGGCTTGTTATAAACTTGCTAGATGAAATTGATTGCCATATTGATTTATATAACTTCCTCAAGAAGGGAGGTGGTTTCAAAGCCGGGGATAACGGGGAAATTTAATGATACAGGTCCAGAATTATCGCCCATAAAGGCTACTCTGCCATGAAGGGTATTGCACAGCTGACAGTTTATTTCCCCCTGCTCTGGTTTCCATGGAGTTCTTGGAGGTAAAGGAGATATTTAATAACAAAGTGAATGAGATTGCACTGATGTGGCAATGAATTTTCAGCATAAACAGATTCCATTTGTTTTGAAGACCTTTTTAATTTTCCCCCTGAGGAAAATCTTAATGTGCAAAATGACAGAAAAGCTTCACAGAATTGCTTTCTTTTACCAACCACAGCTGGCCAGCTAAAATATTTTTCTACCTGCACTATTGCTTATTTTTATTTTATTTCTTATCCTGCTTCTATCTGGGCTCAGGGTTGCTTTTTTCAAAGTATAGTTTGAAATAATTGAGGTAATTTTGAGACTGAAAAGTCTATATCATTTAAAGTTGATTTTTAAGGTATTATTCTGTGTCCATATTCAGAGCTTTTCAGGAAAGCATAAGTTGTGAGGAACTATATTTTATGGGAGTTGTGTGTAAGTGGGAAAAAGAAGCTTTGATGAAAGAGAGTATGGCACCAGTGAAACAAATAACATTTCAGACATTCATTGACTAATACATTGTGCTTGCTGGATAGAAAGGTTAAAACTCTAATTTGAATCTTTATTTTTGCTCATTGTCTTGGCCCTGTTTATTGTTTGGGAAGAGAGAACAATTAAAATTTCCTGAAAATATTAGCCCAGGACGCAGCACCCTACACAGACACATTCCAATGAACCCAATTTGGATTGCTAGTCTAATATCTAAGAGCGATACAATTTATTTATCTATTTATTTATTTATCTATTTAGATTGACAAATATATAAACTATTTAATCATAGAATCTCTAAGCAGCATGCATAAAGCAGCTGTAAACAATATACAAATAAAATAATCAAAATTTAAATGCAGTTATCTGCAACTTTGTTTACATGTTCAGGCAAGCTTGCTAAATAAAAAATTTTAGCAGCTTCTACTGCATGTGGCGACTTTGGTCTCTACTTTCAGTATCACACATTGTGACCAAAGAACTAAAGTCACTGTTATAAGAGATATGGCGTTGCTGCTGTTTTTGTGCTCTTTGCTTTATAATGCCTATTAAAACAGTGGAATGTGATGTTATCACACGGGCCTTCTCCTTGCCACCGTCCCACATCATTGGCTGGTAGGGGATGAGAATGGGGAGTTTCATTGTGTGGTGACATTATATTGCATTTTTGGGGGTATTATATGTTGTTTGAAAACACACAGAGCAGCAGCTGCTCCTTGTCCCTCACGATACATTTTGTCTCAGGTCTCCCTAGTGTCTCTTGTTATGTCTTGTTTAGACCTAAGACTAAGGTGACTGCCACACCATACATTTACACCACTTTTAACAGGCATAGCTCCCCGCAAAGAATTCTGGGAGCTCTGGTATGTTAAAGGTGATGACCTCACAGAGCTACCATTCCCAGCACCCTCAACAAACTACAATTTTCAGGATTCTCCATGAAGTGGTGTAAGAGTGCTTTAAATGTATGGCATGGATATAACTTAGGCCATATTTCTAAACTCTCTGAGGAATGATGACCAGACGTGTAAATTATTCACTAAAGTAATCTCTCTAAACTAATGAATAACTCTTGAGTAAAATGTATAAGGGTCACTCCTATATAGGCAGGGCAAAGTTTGCTCTGAATTTCATCTGAATTACCTGCTAGAACTCAACAGTGTTGAAGAGCAGAGGTGGGGGCTGGGGAGTTCTTGCTTCATTTGGTTTTGCAGAATAGCAAACCATCTATTCTGTTCACGGCCATCTTATACAGTAACTTTATGTATTCATTCAGGGTTTCTGAGATGCCATTCACTTTGCCTCACAACAAGCCCCTTATGGGTGGGTGCTTGATCTGAGTGGCTGCAGCTTCCAGATTGGAGAACTTGGCCAAAACTAACAAAATATATTTCAATAGGAAAAATGTAAGGTTCTGACTGGAATGTGTGCAGAGGAGGATGACCGAGATAATAAAAGGTCTGGAAGCTAAGCCACTCTGGCTCCGGCCTGGTGGAACCCTCTGCCTCATGAGACCAGGGCCCTGCAGGATCTGATTCCTTTCCGCAGGGCCTGTAAGACAGAGTTGTTCCGCCTGGCCTTTGGCTTGGAGCCAATTTGATTCCCTCCCTCCCTCTCTTTTTTTTTCTTTCTTTTCCTTCTCCTCCTGCGATGAGGCTACATTTTAATATTTTAATGTTCCATTATTTTAATGTTGTATTTTATTTTTGTTTTTAAGTTTGTAATCATTCATCTTGTTTTTATTATTGCTTGTAAGCCGCTCTGAGCCCGGCCTTGGCTGGGGAGGGCGGGGTATAAATAAAAAATTATTCTTCTTCTTATTATTATTATATGAGGGACAGTTGAGGGAGTTGGACATGTTTAGCCTGGAGCAGAGAAGACTGAGAGGAGATATGATAGCCATCTTCAAATATCTGAAGAGCTGTCACATGGAAGATGGAGGAAGCTTGTTTTCTGCTGCCCCAGAGGGTAGAACTCAAACCAATGGATTCATATTACAAGAAAGGAGATTCCAACTAAGCATTAGGAGGAACTTTCTGGCAGTAAAAGCTGTTCCACTGTGGAACAGACTATCGTGAAAGGTGGTGCACTCTCTTTCCTTGGAGGTTTTGAGCAGAGCTTGAACAGTCATCTGTCAGGGATTATTTTAGCTGTGATTCCTGCATTGCAGGGGATTGGACTAGATGATCCTTGGGGACCATTCCAATTCTATATTATGTGAATACTTCCTCCAGCTCACTCTGGTTTATGGAGGGGTTGTGGGGGGAGAAGTTGGGAGGGTTCCATTTGGCGTGTGTTTGCAAAAGTAGGGGCTCTACCCTTGATAAAGAATACATTTATAACATTTACCATCCTCAGTCCTCTGCATTTGAACTGGCAAAGCTGAAAAACTAAATGAAGATCAAAATGTGACCTGTGGCACTTCAATTTGTGGTGATTGAGTCACACATGGAGGAAAGTAAAAACCACTACAGCCAATCTGCATCCTGGACAGAAAATATGGTTGTCTTTCCTCAAGGGAAGAGAATGATTTTGTTAGCAGAAAAACTGCTTGGAAGCTTATAGTGGTTTCTGTGTTTGTGTTTGCTTTGATCTCTTAGACCTATGAAAAAAGATTGGCTTAAGAGTCCTTCCACATGTCCAGGCAGATAAACTCTAATATAGCAAACTCACCCCAATTTATAGAAGTGACAACTACAGGCCAGTTCATAGAGCTGCTGCCACTGAACAGAAATTGAGTGTGGAAAATACTTTCCCAACATAATCTTAATTTCCCCTCTTATCCCTCCCTTCAAAGGCTACACAAGAGACAAATCATTCCTTG
Organism: Podarcis erhardii; assembly: GCF_964252035.2. Lineage (NCBI taxonomy): Eukaryota > Metazoa > Chordata > Lepidosauria > Squamata > Lacertidae > Podarcis > Podarcis erhardii. The sequence goes on from NC_138508.1 coordinate 58,343,337, forward strand.
CAATGGTGGTTGATATTGTTCAAGAGCTAAAACAACAGAACTCCAATTTGGTATATGGTAAGTTTCTAATATACAAATTCTTCACTTTACATTATGTAGTTAGGGAGATCTCACAGACATAAGATATTGGTGGCCCTCCTGAACATAACTCTAAAGGCTCAGGGAAGGCAAAAGTGGTTATGGCATTGATAGTATATAAAAAATAAATCATGATATTTATTGTGAGTAAAGTAGTTTCGATGTCACCAGCTGGGACACCAGAGAAATCTCTTAGCAGTGCTGTAGTGACAATAAAAGGGCATTAGCAAGTTCACAGCTCATGGGTGTTTTGTCTGGCAACAAGAGACTGATCTCCTCTGATGTTGCAGTGGAACTTGCAGCCTTGACTTAGCTGCTCTGATTTCAAAGAGGCAACTGAGTGCTGGAGCATTCGCTAGAGAGAATTCAGATTCAAAGGTCACTGAATAACTTTCGTTACATTAGCTGTTTAAGTCTTGCCTGATACCCTGGAGCTATGAGACAAGACCTTGCTTGCTGGAATCAATATAGGTTAACATCGCTTTCAAACAGTTCTAAGAGCTCCTGTTCAAGTTGCTGCTGTCTGACCATTTGGTCACTCTAGGTATGAGAAGTGTTCCCTTCAAATTACTGGACAGATTCACAGCCTATAATCCTTCTATCCTTTTATGGATCCTGTACAAACAAAGTTTTGTTTGTGTGTGAATTTTTGTTTTTGTTTTTTTTTAGCAAAGATCAATTTCCTAGCATAGGATAATAACAATATATTGTAAGTACCATAGAGGTTTTCAATGAGCCTGGCATGGTTATGATCTCTTGGCTCTTCATACTTAAAAGTGTTCTTATACGGTGGCATTATTGCATCTGCATTAACAATTTTAATTTTCTCTTTCAGTATGCGATCCTGTGATGGGTGACAAGTGGAGTGGGGAAGGCTATATGGTTGGTAATCATCTCACTCTTGGCCCATCTTAATGAATAACGTTATACCAAAACAAACCCTATTTCTTCAGGACATAGATACAGACTAGACCAGTATAACAGGGAACGAAAACTCTGTCTGCATGTGTGGAATGTGTGGTGTGCTGGCTGCTTGAAGTGCAACTGCATGGTGGCTACTCTGTATGGAAAGCCATTTACGGAAAGTACGGTAGTTTGTCTTAAAAAAAATAGGTGATTTCCCCCTCCCCCCACACCACAGCAGCCTTTCTTTCTGCTGCAGCAGAATAGCAGAATTTGCTGGAACTGTGTGTAGAATTTTGTTACTATTGACCAGGCATAGGCAAACTCAGCCCTCCATGTGTTTTGGGACTACAACTCCCATCATCCCTGACCACTGGTCCTGTTAGCTAGGGATGATGGGAGCTGTAGTTCCAAAACATCTGGAGGGCTGAGTTTGCCTATGCCTGCTATTGACACTCGTGCAAATGTTGACGATCACACACACACACACATATACACACACATTGGGGCATTCACAGTATTCCTCTAGGGATTGTCGGTATTTATATGTAGATGCCAGCATGTAGCAAATTTTGAGCAGTCCCTCATATGAAATTTCCAAGTGCAGTAATAGTTGTGAATCTCTTCCTACCAGTGTGCTTATCAATTTCTGGATTGAGCTGAGAAGAAGAGCTGCTCATTTATGGATTTGTTTTTGGAGGATTTGAACTTTGTTAGAATAAACTGTGAATAATGAAGAATCTGCTTAAGCTTTCCAAAGCAAATATCATTTTTCTTATTCTTTACAGTATGTTCCAAAGGATCTTCTTCCAGTTTATAAGGACAAGGTTGTGCCTGTAGCAGATATAATAACACCTAATCAGTTTGAGGCTGAGTAAGTATTATTTTTCCTCATATATTTTTTAAGAAGTAGAGATAAATAGTTTTCATTATTATTATTATCCTGATTAAAATGATAAGTTGCATTTTGTAATTAATTAAAATGAATATTAAATGCATTCTTGACATTTCTTGCCATATATAAAATCACGTGCTTACAAATCTAAAATTTGGTAAGTTTGCTAAATTAGTTTGGCTGGGGTTGTTTAAACAACATGGGGTACATATGCTGTTTGAGTCTATCATTTTACAGGGTCTGTTAGCTGAGAGGATTAGAAGATGCCAAGGGTTGATGAGCAACATAGATTAACTTCTTGTATTTGCTAGTGTGAAGGCAAACTTATACATTTATCACACTGAATAACACCTTAGTAAGACAACATTCAGAGCCTTTTGATTAGAAGGCCTTGGCCAAAGATAGTAAGAAGACTTTTAGAAATGTGTTATAAATTTGAATTATTAATTTATGATACCTTCTTGTCTTGAACTCTCCTTCGAGTACCACTGTGTCAGAAAAAGCAGCTAAAATACCTGAAATAAATTAAATGAAATATGATAGCAGTGCAAAAGGGAACTCTATGCAAACAACTTTTCTCTATCTGTTGAACCAAGGCAGCCCATAAATTCACAGAACTGTATAAAACATGACACAGAAATAGATTAAAGAATGAGAAATAGGTTAAAGAATGAGCCTCAAACACCAGCTGTGAAGAAAGAGGCCAGAATTATACCTAGGGTTTTATAGTAGCTCAGAAGGTTGTTAGAACCTTCCTTAAAAGTTCCCTACTTGCTAGACTCTTGAGCTTCCGTAATACTATGTCAGAGACAAAGGATACAACATAGGGGCTTGTTATACCATGTCTCTTGTTTTTGAGGACCAGTTTGATGGGAAGCTGTTTGAATCTTTGTGCAATGTGGCGTTTATTAGTTTTATCTCATTTAAAGTTGGAGGATGATATTCCCCAGTAAAGTGCACTATAGATTTTATTGCTAAAATCTTAATTAGCAAAAGATGTTTATTTTAAAAGGACGCTGGACTGTTATTTCCTGCTTTGTAGGTTACTTACCGGGAGGAAGATACACACCGAAAAAGAGGCTATAGAGGTAGGTGTTCTTGAACTCTTAGATATCTAAGTGCCCCAGTGAAAACATTTTAATGCCTCCATGTAATCGCTTGTGGGTCGAATATGGTGCTGTTGGTAGACTTGTACAAATCACAAAGAGATGTCAAGTGTATGGAGTGCCTCTATGTGGCAGTTGTTGCAGCCCTTACCATTGTTGTGTGATTGTGACTGCTAGAGAAAGGGTTGTTGTGACTGCTTGTAGACATTTGTACACTTAGTGCAGTTGGTCTGCTTCCATGCATTTACCACAGGTTAGTAGCACGTAAGAACTTTAAAAACAGAAGTGGGCAACTTTTTTGTATTCGGGGGTAATTAGTGGGATGGCTGCATGACAAGTGTAGGTGGGACCGGAGCCAAAAGTGGGCAAGACCACCTCTTTTCTCTGCCCCCATTCACAAACCATGTTAAGCAAAGCCATGGCTTAGTGCAAGAAAGCAAATTTGTGCACTCCTGGAGAGCAGATTGGAGCTGCTTTGCTCCTTCCTGGTCATGATGATGATGCACTTTGCTGAGCTAAGCTGTGGTTTGGCTTAGCATGTTGCCTGAATCCAGGCTTGTAGTTTAGCTCTCTCCAAACAAACCACAAGTGGGTAACCAAATTTTGGCCTATGGCTTGCAACTTGTGGTTTGTCCAGGAGAAATAAGCCACAAGTCCAAGTTCAGGTGACACATTAAGCCAGACTATGGTTTAGCTCAGCAAAAGGCAGTTGCAAAATGACCGAGAAAGAAGCAAACTATGGCACACATCAACTAGGATTCAACCATACTTAAAGCCACAGTATTTAGGATTAACTATATCGTTGTAAAAATGTTAATGATTCAGTGCTTTATTCTGCACATAGAGCAACTTTTTTTTGGTTTTGAAAAAATCACAGAGAAGTGAACTCAACACTGGAGAAAACAATACTTGCAATTCAAAATTGACTTTCAGCATTGCTTTACTTTGCAGTACTGCCCCCTGGTGCTTATATGTTGGTGCTGTGAAAACAATAGTAGGAAATGAGAATAAGCATATTCCACTTTACCTAGGGCTGCCATACGTCCATAATTTCCTGGACATATCTGGGATTTGCCCGTTGAAAATGGACTGAATTCCTGTAAATTGTCTGGGTTTCCACTTTTTGAAATATGGCGATCCTGACTTTACCATAAGGTTGATTAAGACACTTCCCTAAGAAGATCTTTTAGTGCAATTATGCCTTTGTTCAAGTCTCCTGATTCCACATCTTAGCTCCTGGCACTACATTATTTCCAAAACAAATTCATGGCAACCCACAAAGAAGCCCCCTTTAATTTAACCATCAGCCACAAGAAAAATAATAAGCTGAACAGCGTCTATTGCCTGCAAACCAGTGTCTCATTCAGCATTCAATAAGTGGTATGGAAGGAGCTCTGAGTTCTTGCTCTTGGTATTTCCCCCCCTATTGTTAATAAGAGAAGAGAAGATAGTTTTGTCAGTGGGATGCATGGTGAGCTGTTCCTTTAGGCTTTGATTCATGATGACAGAAGAAAGAGCCAGGCTGGCATCCAGGCCGGGCAGATTCAGTTAAGGGGCACAGAAAACTGTGATGCTAAACTAAAGTGGCAATTGTGGAGTATCTCTGCACATTTAAAAAGTGTGCTGTATAAAAAGATAAATCGGAATAATTGTGTTTTGAGATAGAGCTATTGTTAGAGTGTAGTAACTGTTACTGCTGTGATAATTATGTGTTAGGTCAAGGGTTTCTAAACAGTGGTCTGCAATAAACACACAAGACCTTACTGTACTTTTGAATAAATAAGGTATACTATTCATTGTATCAAATGTAGATTTCAACAGAAGTAGCTCATAAAGTTCAACGGAAAAAGCAGAATATTAGCCTTGTTTCGCCATCCTGGGCTTCAGGACTGTGAAACAAGGCAAATATTCCAGAAATCCTTGTCTTAGACTCTGTGAAAGGATTCTGTGGAACTGTAACAACCTTTCATGTGGATTGTTGAACTTCAAGAACAGACAGGTGGAATAGACACTTACAGTATACACATATGGACCTTATGCATGAACTGATTACAGAATGAACTGATCCACTGGGTCTTCTGCTTTTTCCGTTGAACTTTATGAGCTACTTCTGTTGAAATCTACATTTGATACAATGAATAGTATACCTCATTTATTCAAAAGTACAGCCAGTTACGTCTTGTGTGTTTATTGAATATGTTTCACATAACCATAGGTTTGTTGTTGTTTTGCAAACTGGGACTCAACCTGTCAGGGAACTGCCATCGGATCTCAGGGGGGTGGAGAGGCTCTCGGATGCTGGGGAGGGAACCAGCAGGGAAAGAGGGAGAGCTTCCGCTGAGGAAGAAGGGAAGGAGGAGGAGTCGGAGGGAAGGCTCAGGGACGCTTCCAGCGAGACCAGTGGAGAGAGCTCAGGACCTCCCCTGGGGATGCCCACTCTGCGCAGAAAGCTGACGCGCAGGGAATCCAGGCGGAGACTTTCTGTCAAGGAGCTCTTATGTTGGAAAAAGTTCAGGAAACGCCCACTGACGGATTCTGCCAGTGATTAAGACAGCCACGAAGTAAGGGCTGTCCGGCTAGGGAAGGTTTTAGCCAACTACTCAACTTGGAGCGGTTTGGCGCTTACGCACAAGCAACCCCTAATCCCATTACACAACCATACTTAAAGGCACAGTGTTTAGTCTGCAGCATATGTGTGGATTTGTGGTTGAAGAAGGCAGGTGGTACATCCCACACAGTAAATATTCATATTGATTTTTAATTGTATTTTTATTGATGCTTTTATTTCTTGTATTGTATTGCAATTTGAAGTCTATGGAATTCACATAACATGCAGTATATAAGAAATAAAAGAAGCAATAGAGATGTAATGAAAAATCATACAGCATCTGTAGCACAGCACATTGCAACTGCTACAAGAAGCAGAAAAAACAACAACCCATAAGTGATCCTCCAAAACCCTTGGCAATTTTCCAGTGGTCTGTGGAGGGGGGAAATGTTTGGGAACAACTGTGCTAATAGTTATGGTCACGAATGTGTTTTCATGACACAGTTCTGTACTAATATAGCTATGGAAGTCCTATAGATATAATTTACCACTGGACTGTAGTCTTAAATTTCTGGTAAACACACCCTGTCTTTAAATGGGATAATTGGGTACTGAAGTGTAGATATTCCAGCAATCTACTGAATGCTATTGATTCCTGTAAGTAAAGTCCTCTGATGTTAAGTTTCGCTAATTAGGTTCTGTCTAGACAAATATCCTGATGCCAAGAATAAACAGGCCCCTGATCTTTGCAATTTTTCTCCCAGCAAAGCCAATTGAATGTCAGCCCACAGATTACACTTTTCCCTGCATCAGAAAGCATCTCTCGACTATTACGGCTATTTTTATCCTTATTCTCCTTTTTTTTATGCTTCTGGAGTCACCAGGGAATACCCCTCCTGTCTTTCATTGCTAATTATAATGCTTTGTTTGCCATTTTCAGTCTCATTAATGGAAGCAAGCCCAAGTTAAGTAGTCTCTGGACTGCCTGACAAGTTAATAAGATGCTAACTTTAGGTCTATAGATTTTCTAGTCACATTCCAAAATCTTTACAGAAGAATTTTCTATCAGTCTGTCTGCTTGCTCAATCCCATTCTGAAAGGGAAAAAATATCTCTTTAAACATAATAAAGTTTCAGCCAGGCATAAAACAATGTGGAATGAAGAGCTGGCTGAATCAGGCATTAAAAATATTCTCATAAAGTGAGCCCCAGCTACCCTCGGGGGCACATTGGCATGCAGTACATCATGTACAACCTTGGCCTTTGTTTCCATGACCTCAAAGTTATGAGCTGAGAACCACCTATGCAGTAAATCAAAGCCAAGTTTAGACTAGTTTAATTGCAGTGGCCTCCCCACAATTACCCTGGGAATTCTAGTTTTGTGAAAGTTCTGATAAATATTTTGTTTAGTCCCATCTTAGCACAGTAAATATGGCTCTGGGAGGCAGGAGAGCACACCTGATACATGCAGTATACCCACATGTAGTCACTGTGCAACAGCCCTGTGTCTCTTGGCACAAACAGGATACTAAGCCCAGGCCTTCTTGTTTTCCATGCAGATATCCTACTTTGTTATCCTAGAGAAAGAAAACTGCTTTCCTTTTCTTTTTGTTAGAAACAAAAATGGACTGTGTGAAGAAGAGTTATTTCCAAGGCAGCAATCTTATACCAACTTAATTGGGAATAAGACTTATTGAAAGCAATGGGACTTGCTTCTAAGCCAGGGGTAGTCAACCTTTTTATACTTACCGCCCACTAATGCATCTTTCTTGATGGTAAAATTTCTTTACTGCTCTCCAGTGCTTGATGGAAGGAGGATTCAGCTTGTGCTGTAGAACCCCCTACCACCCACCTAGAATCCTGAAATGCCCGCTAGTGGGCATTAGGGACCAGGTTGACAGCCCCTCTTCTAAGCAGACATGTATAGAATTGCACTGTAAGAGCCCAAATTGTCAAAAGCAGCATTACTGGAGCAGCTTGGCTTTTCGTGAGGTGGAGGGTATTAAAAATAGTGGCTCTCACTAATACAAACTTTTTAAATGTTAAATATAACATACTTGTAAGTTTGTATTTTACATTAGTGCCTGCCTTTTAGAGAAATGCTGGGACTTTTAACTATTTGTCATTATTCTTCAATGAGAATTAACTGTTTAATATTTTGGTCCATGGAAAGGTAATGGATATGCTCCACAATATGGGACCCGAGACTGTTGTAATCACCAGCTCAGACCTCCAGGCACCTTCAGGAGATGATTACCTGATAGCATTAGGAAGCCACAGGAAAAGTAAGTTGATTTATTTGTTTAAGTGAGAAAGCCCTGCTTTGTCATATGCATACACATTAAAAATACACACCACAATAAAGGAGAACATTTATTGAAAATTAAGTTTCATATATAAATGCAGATACATGTAAAAATAAATCAAAGTTACCTTTCTTTCGAGATATTACTAATACATTTTGCAGGCACTTGTTATTGCTGTTGTTGTTGTTGGCATCAGCATCCATCCATCTCGAGAGACAATGGAGTGTGCCTCCGGGGGTGAAGTCAGCTCACTGCATTAACAGCACTGAAGTGAGCTCCCCGGGGTGCAAGCCTGGGCAGTGTGTAAGGAATACATGGGCTGCTCGGATGACAAGACCCCACTCTTGCCTAGCTGGTGTGGTCCAAAGGAAAGGACCACAATTGGCCTTGTCTGCTCAATTTGCCAGAGCCTGCCTTCACATGTAGGGAAAGTCACTTGTAGACACTTGTATTTGGCGCATGGTTACTATGTTGCCCACCTATGAGTTAACCTCAGATTCCTCTTTGATTACATTAAACTGGGAAGAATATAAATATGAGCCTTCCTTAACAGCTTCACAAGATGGGACCACAGTGACACAGAGGATCCGAATGGAGTCTCCTAAAGTAGATGCTGTCTTCGTTGGTACGGGAGACCTGTTTGCTGCCATGCTCTTGGCCTGGACCCACAAGCATCCGGACAATCTAAAAGTATGGACAGACACTTTTCCCAGTTTTCCTTCCTGCCTCAATGACAGAATAAATATTCTCATTTCTTTACTTTAAATTCTTAGTATGTAAATTTGTAAATGAAGACGACAGGATAAGGAAACGAGGCCATATAAAGCAATAGAGGATGAATGCCCTTGTTCAGATGTAACAGCAAACCATAGGTTAGTGGTATGAGAATGAGCATGTGATAGTGTTGGGTTCATGCACTTCCAGTGTCAAATTATACACCTATCTACTGCATCAGTGCTGTTTATGCTGCTGGGTGCTAGTTCCTGGGTGGAGTAAGGGCTATGGAAACCTGCAAGATCAGCTTGAACAGAGGCAATGAAGTGTCAAAAGAAAACAAAAAGGTGAATACAAGTTAAAATACCCTCCACGTAGAAGGTTTTTGGGCAGTAGGGTTGGAAAATACTGGTGCTTGACACATTGGAAGTTTGCTACAAGTCAGAATAGACAATACTGAGGTGGGAGTGGTTGTAGATGAACTGATAGGTTGATCTGGTATAAGGCAACAGAATCATATGTTTGCACATACCATGAGCAACTATAGCTTTCTGAAGTATTGTATCAAAATTTCTGAAAAAGTAAGAGAATACCATGTTAAAATATTTTATGTATTAAATGCTGACGCCCAGAATATCTGTATTGTGTTATATACCACTCTGTCTTCAAGCTTTCATTTTGGGGAATAATAGAATATAACATGCCAAAGGCTTTGTTTGGCAATAAAGCCTGCTACCTACAACTTGGGATGCGGGTGGCGCTGTGGGTTAAACCACAGAGCCTAGGACTTGCTGATCAGAAGGTTGGTGGTTCAAATCCCCGCGATGGGGTAAGCTCCCGTTGCTCGGTCCCTGCTCCTGCCAACCTAGCAGTTCAAAAGCACGTTAAAATGCAAGTAGATAAATAGGTACCGCTCCAGCGGGAAGGTAAACGGCGTTTCCATGTGCTGCTCTGGTTCGCCAGAAGCGGCTTAGTCATGCTGGCCACATAACCTGGAAGCTGTACGCCGGCTCCCTCAGCCAATAAAGAGAGATGAGCGCCGCAACCCCAGAGTCCGTCACGACTGGACCTAATGGTCAGGGGTCCCTTTACCTTTACTTACCCACAACTCGGTTTCTCCTGCGTATTCCTAGTGATTTTGCATTTAAATTTAATGTTTCTCCCCATGGGCACATGTTTCGAAGAGAACAGCTCCAACAAATTGTCTTCAGTGTCAGTAAAGCAGTAGGGCTACTGGCCTGAGTCAATAAAGTGCCAATGAAACTGAAATATTTTCCTTCCAATTGCAGGTGGCATGTGAAAAGACAGTGTCAGCCATGCAGCATGTTTTGCAGAGAACCATAACGTGTGCAAAAGGTAACCTATTTACACCATGCTTCCGAATTCATTCATTTACCATTACTGGAAAATACATATTAGGGAAGGGGCATAGCGAAGTAGTACAGCATGTATACAATTCAGTTGAGTTTGGTATGAACATGATTTTAAATTGACCATCTATTACTCCTTTAATTTCATGCAGTGGCTCAATGCTTACAAATTAAGAGGCAGATAAGGAGCAATACTTACAAATTCCACTCTGTAAATCTCCCAGGTGAGAGCTGGGAGGGTCCACCCCCTTTTCTGTGAGATAAGGGTTAAGATCTACCCATGACAGAGAGCTCTGTATTTTATTTTATTTTCTCTCTCTTCCCTTCTATTTTCTCTTTTTGTTTTTGTTTCTCTTTTTCTTTCTTTTTCCTTTTCCCTTTCTTTATTTTTATTTAGATTAGTTTGGTGGTGTTTATTGCATTGTACATTGCAAAGTTTCAATAATATATATAAAAACAAATTCCACTCTGTAAAACAATGCTACATAGATCATGCACATCAATTAATATTTTGAATTGTGCTCTATTATAATCAGCTTTAATGCAGTCAAAGAAGTGGCAATTTGTGTTGGATGTAATTGTGTATGACCAAGAGGAAGGGCCTTATTTACCCTTCAGGGTTGGGAAAACTATTCTGAGGGCAGGCGGACATGAAAGATGCTAATAAAATTATGCGTGGTTTAGAGCAGCTGTGGCCAACATAATACTATCTAGATACAGTGGTGCCTCGCAAGACGAAATTAATCCGTTCCGTGAGACTCTTCGTACAGCGGTTTTTTCGTCTTGCGAAGCAAGCCCATTGACAGCTTAGCGGATTAGCGGCTTTTAGCAGATCAGCTGATAAGCGGCTTAGGGCTTAGGAAAAGGGGGGGAGGGAAAAACCCCCGCAGGAACTCGCAAGACATTTTCGTCTTGCGAAGCAAGCCCATAGGGAAATTCGTTTTGCGAAGCGCCTCCAAAACGGAAAACCCTTTCGTCTAGCGGGTTTTCCGTCTTGCGAGGCGTTCGTCTTGCGGGGCACCACTGTAGTTTTGACTACAACTCCAATCACCCCAAGCCAGCATCACCAAGAGTCAAGGATCATGGGGGTTGTATGTCTGGAAGGCACCAGATGGCTTGTTGTTGTTGTTGTTTAGTCGTTTAGTCGTGTCCGACTCTTCGTGACCCCATGGACCAGAGCACGCCAGGCACTCCTGTCTTCCACTGCCTCCCGCAGTTTGGTCAGACTCATGTTTGTAGCTTCGAGAACACTGTCCAACCACCTCGTCCTCTGTCGTCCCCTTCTCCTTGTGCCCTCCATCTTTCCCAACATCAGGGTCTTTTCCAGGGAGTCTTCTCTTCTCATGAGGTGGCCAAAGTATTGGAGCCTCAGCTTCACGATCTGTCCTTCCAGTGAGCACTCAGGGCTGATTTCCTTAAGAATGGATACGTTTGATCTTCTTGCAGTCCATGGGACTCTCAAGAGTCTCCTCCAGCACCATAATTCAAAAGCATCAATTCTTCGGCAATCAGCCTTCTTGATGGTCCAGCTCTCACTTCCATACATCACTACTGGGAAAACCATGGATTTAACTATACGGACCTTTGTTGGCAAGGTGATGTCTCTGCTTTTTAAGACGCTGTCTAGGTTTGCCATCGCCTTTCTCCCAAGGAGCAGGCGTCTTTTAATTTCGTGACTGCTGTCACCATCTGCAGTGATCATGGAGCCCAAGAAAGTAAAATCTCTCACTGCCTCCATTTCTTCCCCTTCTATTTGCCAGGAGGTGATGGGACCAGTGGCCATGATCTTCGTTTTTTTGATGTTGAGCTTCAGACCATATTTTGCGCTCTCCTCTTTCACCCTCATTAAAAGGTTCTTTAATTCCTCCTCACTTTCTGCCATCTAGGTTGTGTCATCTGCATATCTGAGGTTGTTGATATTTCTTCCGGCAATCTTAATTCCGGCTTGAGATTCATCTAGCCCAGCCTTTCGCATGATGAATTCTGCATATAAGTTAAATAAGCAGGGAGACAATATGCAGCCTTGCCGTACTCCTTTCCCAATTTTGAACCAATCAGTTGTTCCATATCCAGTTCTAACTGTAGCTTCTTGTCCCACATAGAGATTTCTCAGGAGACAGATGAGGTGATCAGGCACTCCCATTTCTTTAAGAACTTGCCATAGTTTGCTGTGGTCGACACAGTCAAAAGCTTTTGCATAGTCAATGAAGCAGAAGTAGATGTCTTTCTGGAACTCTCTAGCTTTCTCCATAATCCAGCGCATGTTTGCAATTTGGTCTCTGGTTCCTCTGCCCCTTCAAAATCCAGCTTGCACTTCTGGGAGTTCTCTGTCCACATACTGCTTAAGCCTGCCTTGTAGAATTTTAAGCATAACCTTGCTAGCGTGTGAAATGAGTTCAATTGTGCGGTAGTTGGAGCATTCTTTGGCACTGCCCTTCTTTGGGATTGGGATGTAGACTGATCTTCTCCAATCCTCTGGCCACTACTGAGTTTTCCAAATTTGCTGGCATATTCAGTGTAGCACCTTAACAGCATCATCTTTTAAAATTTTAAATAGTTCAGCTGGAATATCATAACTTCCACTGGCCTTGTTATTTGCAGTGCTTTCTAAGGCCCATTTGACTTCACTCTCCAGGATGTCTGGCTCAAGGTCAGCAACCACACTACCTGGGGTGTACGAGCCATCCATATCTTTCTAGTATAATTCCTCTGTGTATTCTTGCCACCTCTTCTTGATGTCTTCTGCTTCTGTTAGGTCCTTACCACTGTTGTCCTTTATTATGGTAATCTTTGTACGAAATGTTCCTTTCATATCTCCAATTTTCTTGAACAGATCTCTGGTTGTTCCCATTCTGTTGTTTTCCTCTATTTCTTTGCATTGCTCGTTTAAGAAGGCCTTCTTGTCTCTCCTTGCTATTTTTTGGAAATCTGCATTCAATTTCCTGTATCTTTCACTATCTCCCTCGCATTTTGCTTGCCTTCTCTCCCCTGCTATTTGTAAGGCCTCGTTGGACAGCCACTTTGCTTTCTTGCATTTCCTTTTCATTGGGATGGTTTTCGTTGCTGCCTCCTGTATAATGTTGCGAGCCTCCACCTATAGTTTTTCAGGCACTCTGTCCAGCAAATCTAAATCCTTAAACCTGTCCCTCACTTCCACTGTGTATTCATAAGGGATTTGATTCAGATTGTATCTTACCGGCCCAGTGATTTTTCCTACTTTCTTCAGTTTAAGCTGGAATTTTGCTATAAGAAGCTGATGATCTGAGCCACAGTCAGCTCCAGGTCTTGTTTTTGCTGACTGTATAGAGCTTCTCCATCTTTGGCTGCAGAGAATATAATCAATCTGATTACGATGCTGCCCATCTGGTGATGTCCACGTGTAGAGTCGTCTCTTGTGTTGTTGGAAAAGCGTGTTTGTGATGACCAGCTTGTTCTCTTGACAGAACTCTATTAGCCTTTGCCCTGCTTCGTTTTGATCTCCAAGGCCAAACTTGCCAGTTGTTCCTTTTATCTCTTGATTCCCTACTTTAGCATTCCAATCCCCTATAATGAGAAGAACATCCTTCTTTGGTGTCACTTCTATAAGGTCTTGTAAGTCTTCATAGAATTTGTCAATTTCAGTTTCTTCAGCACCAGTAGTTGGTGCATAAACTTGGATTACTGTGATGTTAAAAGGCTTAGAGACGGCAAATAGAAACCCACATGATGATGCCACATGGCTTAGAGACGGCAAATAGAAACCCTGTATTTTTCCCTCAGGGAGTCATCCAATGAAATAGTGATGGCCACCAACTCGGATGACTTCAAAAGAGGGTTAGACAAATTCATGGAGGATAAAGCTATCAGTGGCTACTACCCATTATGGTTGTGTTCTGCCTCCATTGTTGAAGGCAGCATGCGTCTAAATGCCAGTTGCTGGAAAGCCCAGCAGAGCGTGCTGTTTGTCAGGTCCTGCTTGTGAGCTTCTGGGGAGCCAGTGGCCTGATCCAGCAGCTCTTCTGGTGCTCCTGGTCGACGACGATTCCTGGAATCCTTGACCCTTACCCATTGTGACTGGGGCTGTTGGGAGTTAAGGCCAACAGCATCTGAAGGGCCACAGGTTCTCCATCCTCAAGATAACAAAAAATTAAGGAGTGTGCTGCCCAAGATGGCTTGGACGGCTTTTAATACCAGCTAAATTGTACTTCTGTGTTCAGAGGCCGTATGCTGCTGGGAAAGAAAGAGTGAGGGCATGTTGTTTTATTGCTTGTGGGCTTCCCAAAGGCACCTGGCTGGTCAATGAGGAGAACAAAGGGCTGCATGAGATGGACCTTTGGTCTGCTCTTGCAGTGCTCTTGTTGCATCCTGAATTGCAGTAGAGCTGAGATTCAAGCATATTGATTTGTGGGTGGGCGGGAAGGAGTGAAGGGCAAGTTTTTCTTCTGGGCTGCTTTTGTTAAAATTAAACACCTGTGGCATTTCAGTCTCTTTGTTGCTTTTGTTTTTAAGCCCAAGCTGGAGAAGGAAACAAACCCAATTCAGCCCAGCTGGAACTGCGGATGGTCCAAAGCAAAAAGGACATAGAAAACCCAGAGATAATAATAAAAGCTACTGTGTTATAAAGGTTGTATATCTCCTAACAACGCACAATGTATTGATGTCCTCATTTTCTTTCCTGTAAATTGTAATGTTTGCCTTAGATCTGTGACAGAAACCTGACTTCCATGAAATAGTGCCCAGCATAGATGAGATCCACTACCAAGCACATGTGCTGGCCTTGCTCGAATTAAGAAGAATGAAAAAAGCTAGCTGTATATTGCAACTCCTTCCCAGGTATGAAGATGGCTGTCAGATCAATTCAGTCTTGTTGGGAACCCTGGGTTTGGGAGCACAAGGTTTCTTGCCTTGCCAAAGACTTTCAGAATGCATTTGTTAGTGGAATGATTGTCTGGAGTGTATAAACTGCGGGAAAGCATCTTGTGCCAATTGAGCAGGTTACCTCTCCCCTTAAATGCAGTGGTTTGGCAGCCTGCTTCAATGTTCAGTACCTCAAAAAGTAGAGAGAGATTCAGGCCAAGTGTGGAGAGGGGTCTGCAGATGGTTAGCTTTTAGGTTCTCTGTCTGTACAGCTCTTGGAAGTATAAGAATGTGTTGTTGAGAACAGCTCCCATGTCTGGTCTGTGAAAAATTGCAAGACTCCACTATCCAGAGGTGCTAACCCTTTAATATTAAGCAACCAAAAGTCGTCAGGTTTTTTTTGTTTTGTTTTGTTTTGTTTTGTTTCCCCCTTCTTTCTCTCCACAAAAAAATACAGATGAGTAAAAGACAATGGTGGTTCTACCTCTGATAGAATACACTTGACACAGTTTTATCAAAAGACTCACAAGATGCAAGTTTCCTTAATAAGCACTTCTTATGAAACCTGAATATCCCATTTCATCTTGTAATGGCTAGGAGGGGAGTGAAAGTCTTTGTTGTTTGTTGAGACCAATTCACTGTTTTTGACCACTGGTTAGCGTGCTCCTGCTTCTGGGATGGATGATAAAAAAAAGACTATATAATCAATAGGTTTCTCCAGACATACACGTCCACCAAAGGCACTACACACCAACCACTGCTGTTGTACAACCTCCATGCCTTTCAATGACACTTAGGCAGGAATCTCATGCAAGCCTGATAGAAATGAATATAGGCTACACCGTAGACGTTTGGGAGGCATTTTACCCATATTATTTATCAATGCAACGCCCAAACCTTCAGGAATTTTACAGGAGTTATTGTTAAATTTTAACTTGAAAAAATAAATGACGGTCTGGATGCTCCAGTGAGCATGTCTGAATACCTTGGGAATCAACACAGAGTGCTAGATTCTGTTACATGCAATAATCTCTTAAAGTTATTAAAACAATTTCAGTTCCTCTTAGTTGTTGATAATTTAATAGTGCCAGGACTAAGCATATTAATTCAACTTAGAATTTTAAACCTGTTTTCCTGTTTCTCTTCTCTCTGTCTCTCTGTTCCCCACCCCCAGAAGAATTATGGATAAATTGACATTTGTACTTTTTGTTTTATTTCTTGTTATTTTCTTGAGATAAAACAGGGTATTGAAGCAATCCATGGCACTTTGTAAAACACTTGTTGCAGTGTTACTTCCTCTTTCCTTGCAAATGACCAGGGTACTTTTCTCCTAATTTTTATTAGAACATCCTTTTCTCTGGATCTCTCTGGAAAACAGGATTTCTGCAAAAGTGCTGCCATTAACAGGAGTGCTGCTTGAGTCTTAAAGCTCCATTGTGCAAACTGTTGTTTGCTGTTGTTAAAAATCAGCTTTTAATTACTTTATTGCATTGTTTTAAATTTCTTAGATGCCTTCTACTAAAAATGGTCTTGAGGTGATCTACAATATAATATACAAACAATATAGAAATATACAAGAACTAAAAACAGGGGTAACAACAACCAACAAATTATTCAATACAATTCAAAAAGCAACACCAGCCTTGCCCCCACTACTATAGCGCCCCCAAAGAAACATGTTCATAATTGTCACTAAGCAAACCAATTTAAACGTCTAGCTATACATAAGAATGTTACATTAACAGTCATATGCCTGGTGCCAAAACAGTGTTTATGTTGGTTCAAGGTAGCCCTTGATGGGGACAACATTCTAAAAATGAGGGGCTGCAGTTGAAACATTTCAGCTTTTTCATTCATTTAAAATACCCATTTGTCTAATCATCGTGGTTGTAGATGTAAGCTTGTTGATAACTTATTTCCACTGTGGTCCCCAGTGTCACACAAGTTCCCCACCCTTCCCGGTATCAGGGATAGGACAATGTATGGCCTGCCCAAGTTTTTCTCAATGAAAGCTTTTCCCGCCAGCCTCAGATGAGCACGACAGCAACATGGGGGCATAGTCACAGGAAGGTGGTGAAGCTCATCAGACCAGGTAAAGTATGAGTGGGGAACCTTTGGCTCTCCAGACGTTACTGAACTGTATCTCCCATCAACCCTAGCAGGCATGACCAAAGGTCAGGAATAATGGGAGTTGTAGTTCAGCAACATCTCAGAGGCCAAACCTCACGCACACATGAGCTGAAGTTTACAAAAGCTTTACATTGTATACACATTGCCTGCAGACTTCAAAGTATGAATTAAATTAGGAATTGCTATTTTTCAGACCATATATTGACCCAGCATTCCCTACAAATTCTAGCCACAGCCTTCCATCATAGATTCATAGCACCCTAAGTATCCCTAAGAGATCTTTTGGAACTACTGCATCGCATCCTTGGAGTGCTTTCCTAATATATTTTTTCCTGGTCTCTACTAGTTTTTGAAGCTGTGTTTGCTTCTCTTACCACAAAACGGTTACATAGGAAGCTTTGGAATGGCACCATTCATTCATTCACTCACTCACTCACTCATTCATCCAATAACTGAGGGTGCTTCATATATTATACAGAAGTGAGATGAGAAAGAGCATGAGTGGCAGCTCATCTCACCTTGGAAGAGTACCCATTTCAGAAAGCATGAAAAGGCAAAACACAAGAGTTTCCTATACTGTCTTCCCATTACTTCTGCACAACATCCAAATATGCCCTGAATGGACTGGCTGCCATGGGAAATAATACCTGGGTTTCTTTAGCAGAACCATGGCAATGTGGCTTATGTATGTCTAAGCCTTACATCAAGCTGAGGTTTTGCTTTTTCACAGTGTTTACAGTTAGTTTCAGGGCTCAGTCCCCAACACTTTCCCTTACTTTTAGCAAATCTGAAGGGAAATTCCATGTAACTAATTACTGGATTTTACTGTTACTCCTTTTAGTCACCACTGTTGTGAAATTGCTTTTTACAAATTAAAAAAGGGTAGTTTTAATTGCATGAGATTCTTGCCCTTTCTCATGCTGACAGAGCCAAAGTAGGCTCTTAGGTTAACAGCTGCAAACCAGTAATCATTTTTCTATTCTCATACAACAATGTACACTGCCCTGTATTGATAACGACATTCAACACAATTTTCAGGTTGGAGGGATATAGTTGTTGAGCGAAACGTAGCTGTGTGGAGAGACAACTTCTAAAGCACAAATGCATTTTAACCATTAACCCCATCTGATCATAGAACACTCAAAGGATTAAAGTTTCTTTTTGAGTACAACATTCCATGTTAACATCTCCAGCAGCTTAAGGAAGCTTGCAAATTAACAGTCATGATCAGTCCTGGCCTTCTCTGTGCTTGGTGGGTTTGTTACTGGTAAAACATCAATAAATTTATAGCAATAAAATTTTCATACACTTTTTTCATACAAGACATAAAGAATCTTGAAAACTACCCATTGCTATATAGATCTGCTGTAAGTTGAGCCTTCCTGGTATGTGAGTTAATTAAGATCCTACAAAATCCACATAATACTGTCTTTGTCCCTCTTCAATGTATTGGGGCTATTAGACATTCATTAAAATTGCAGCACTTGATTTCCATAGATAAATGAGGATAAGTAGTTTCATTAGGTATGCTTTTTAAAAATACTACTACTATTGTTGAGGTGAATTTTGATTTAATGTGGGATTTTCATATATGAAACTTTCCCAAATACTTTCCCCATAGAACACTGGACAAGCCAATATGAACTGTGATTTTAGCCAGAAATCCAGAGAAAGGGAAACTCTTTATCCCTCCCAGTTTTCAACTTAATTTCTAGCATAAGCAGGACAAATTGCACATCAAAAAAGCACAAGTAAAAATACTAATTTTTAGTGAGATTTTTAGAGTAAATATTATTCATATTAGGTCTTGATTCTACCCAGATTAATTTACAGTACTCCCTTATTTTAAGTAAGTCTTACGCTGCTAGCATGTTAGAACCTGATTCCAGTATTCTAAGGCTTATCAGGAGAATCACTGAAAAAAAAGCATTTTAAAAAATCCCAGTAGGCTATTGCAGGCTATTTTTAATTGCAGTTTTTGGAGACATTTCTCTTTAATATGGTTTGGGCAGCATTTATTTCTTGTCATGTCATCATTTCACAGCCCTTGAAAAAATGTAAGCAATACTCCGCATAAACCTAGCAAAAACCATGTCAGATCAGTTTTCGTTTATTTTTCTTTTCGTTTAGCTGTAACAGACACCCAAGGTTTCCAATGTTTTTTTTGGAATTAGATGCAGATGGAACAGCTATTAAATATTCTACTTCACCCTTTTATACTTTGGAACATTTATTTAAAGGAGTGAGCATCTCGTAAGGGTCATGTCCTATTTACAGATCCGCCCATAGGGAGCCTTACCCTCCAGAAAGAACTGCAATGCGTGAACCTATCAGCTGGCGCCCTTACTGATGCCACCTGAGCCTTTCCCTCAATAGGGTGCCAGCCAATACAATCCCTGCAGATGTGAGACCCCGTCCTCTGCACCAGTGTATCAGCTTCTGTAGCGGATAAGTTATGGAGAGAGAAAGAGGAAAAGCTGATAAAGTCAGATCAGATCCCTTTGGCCATTGTCTTTCTCTAGAGCAATGAGATAGATCTGGAAAGAGGCGAAGTCTTTCTATAGCCATAGGTCAGAGGTGGCCAACATGGTACCCTTCAGATGTTGAACCGCAATTCCCATTACCCTGATCATTGGCCATGCTGGCTGGAGTGGATGGGAGCAAAAGTGCTAAACATCTGGAGAGCTCCAAGTTCACCACCCCTGCCTAGTGAAACTCGAATGAAGCTAATTCTCTCCGCCATAACCGCTTAAGCTGCTTTTTTTGAAAGGATCTGGAATTCTTCCTTCCACCAACCCCCATATATAGGGTAGACCAGGACTAGCTCGCCCAAAGAATCAGACTGAAAGTAAAGAAGATGCGCTTAAAGCAAATCAGCATGTGTCTCTAATAGTCCCAGAGGCACGAGTTAAGTAAATACTACAGCTGTTTTTATGATTGTCTTCAACTGGAAAGCTGGTGTTATCATCTACTGTTGCTAATTTGTGTTTAATTCCACTTTTTGTAAAGATTTCTCAGTGTACTCGTGCAGCTATTTTTTTTATTGTGGTTTCAGTTCTTTGTGAAGCATAGGGGCTAACAAGATCTTATGTGCAAGTACGTGTGATCGAGCTCTGAAGCTTTCTTTTTTTCCAAAAAAGACAAATGGCTTTGTGAGGCAATGGTTTTGAGCATAAAAATGATGGGCAGGGGAAGGGGTTAAGCACTCCCTCCACTACTTCACTTAAAGCCTCCCTCTTCCAAATCTGTTCTTTAAAATGTACGGCATCAGGAATCTGTTACATGCATTTGCACATTACCTTTAATTAGTCCCTCAGCAGGACCAAAACTCATGTAAAATGAAGTATCTCACAAGCTTAAATCTAGCTTTTATGTACCCATAATACTTTGACTTCCTTGCACCTAACGATATTTAGAAAAGTAAATAGAAACTGTCATTTGTGAAATCTTACTTTTAAATGTGCTTTTAAGAAGCATATGTATTAAAATTTGCTATGTTTTAGATGTTTATTTGCCAAATTGCATTCAATATGCAAGAGATCTGTGATCAGCGCAATATTTTAAAAAAGAATTAAGAGGACCAAGATTTCTAGCTAAAGATACTGCCTTGTTAAGAGTAACCTTATACGTATCTTGATTGGATGGTGTTAATTCATTGTCTGTCTGGTACTGTTGCAGTGATTGTACTAGTCTCAATTTACAATATGTGGCAAGAAAGATTGTAATAAAGCTATATATGTTTAATAACACTGTGCATAACTATTGTTAGATTCTGTTTTGGATATGTTTAGCCACTTCATAATTAATCAGAACATGAATAGTTTGATAGTGTTGCTGAATCAGGTGGCCTTTTATTAAGTTTCCATCCCATATTTTAAAATGTGAACCATTGTTGGTTCAGGGGCAGGGCCCACAGACAGTATATCCAAGGGGGAAGCAAGGTAAAGCCACTGGAAGCACAGAATGAGAGGGTCCATCCAGATGGCCAAACTACCCTTTAATGAACACTTTTGCTTCAACGCAGTGTGGTCATCTGTATCGTGCAGTCGGGTGATGGGGATCTTAATGCACATCTACAGGTAAAATGTCTGGTAGACTACGCAGTGAAATGATCACCTGTATGCATGCCAGAAAGAAACGCTGAGAGGTCTTACTGAAAAACTAGATGTTAACTCTTATTGTCAAATGTAAGAAGGGACTTCATTGTTTGCCATACCCCTTAGGTAACAGGATTTGACTCTTCCTCTGCTTGTGAGAGTTAGAGTTACTAATTTGTTGACTGAAAAAAAGATGTCAGGTCCCTTCATCCCAACAGGAGTCCAAGGCTCATAGCTTTTCATGCCTGGATAGGTGACAAATCTGAGCTTGATACTACATCAAATGCCTTTGTTTTGTATTCTGTGCCAGAATAGTTGGTGCGGAAGTGTATTGATGGTGCTGGACTTAAAGGATTGGGTTGTGTAAATGGATTATTTATTCCATCTTCAGGCTGCTTGTAGAAATATCTCTGCTTGGGAGAGCTAGGACCCTCCAGTGCATAGAGAGTATTAGAGCCAGCAACAACCACCAATTCAGAGAATCCTGACAGCTGCCCCATTTTCTCAGTAGTCTCCCTGTCCTTTGGGTCTTGGACCTTAAATATGGTAGGGCATGCATATTCTGCTTTCTGTGTAGATGGATATATTTCCCCCTCTTTACATACTTTATCCCCTGACCCAGTCTCTCTTTGAACCATACAGTTCTCCATAAGGCACCCTGACTTTGAATGTTGAAGAAGCACATTGCTGAACTAGGTTCTGCACTGCCCCAATAAACAGATTGTGCAGCTGATAGAGCAGTTGTATGGCATGAGCAGCAGAATTCCAGCCTAACTGGAGCGCTGATGAAGTTCCTCTCTTAAGGATTCTACTTACGCAAGTGCATTTGTGCCTTGGTAACTTCTCAGACATTTAGGAGGCAAAATTAAGTGATCTTGTGAAAACGTAAGAACAGGGTCTTCAAAAATCATGCCTATTGAGGAACTGGTAAAAATGCAGAACAGAAGAAACAAATTGTTCACTTGTTTCCTTTGAATTAAAAAGAATCTGCCCAGAAGGGTAGAAAATGTTGGCTTTTTAGTCATCCCACTCCTTCCATGCAGTTTTCCAAAATTCCACTTCCAGAGCCATACAAAACAGCTGCTATCCATGCAACTGAAATATAGTATTCCAAGCTTGCTGGTCTTGGGCATATACGTTTCTGAGCAAGGATGCATTCTTGAACTGGAGACTTCTGTTAAAAACAATAGTTTGGTTGCAGAAAAATATAATAAAGGAAGCACACTGAAAGCATTTCTAACCTTAAACAGACTGTGCCATATAATAATAAGTGGAAATGACATGCATTATTTACATACTGCCTTTTCATTGCATTGCTACTTAGAATAATAATTGTGTCTAGGAGAATGTGGCATGTGTACTCTGTATCTGTATGTATTGAAGTTCTAGCTACAGCGGGGTAGAAGTAGAATATGAGGGCTGGCAGTGCAGGCCTTCAGAAAGGGAAATAAAATATATATATATTTTTATAGACTGTAATATGATTTCAAGTCTCAGCTGCGCCACATCAGCCTCTTCCAGGAATGTAAATCTGCAAGATTGGCTAGAAGAGGGTGGCTGTAGAAACGAGAAAGGTAGCTCAGTCAATCCCAACAGCCCAAGATGGATTTAATTAATATATAAAGATGCCTTTGAAATATATTTTTAGCTCTAAAATATTAAATGGATAAATATTTACAAGCAAACTTTATATGTATTTGACATTTGTGTAGTGCTTTGTATTGAAGAAACTGATCTGTTATATGTTTATACCTCTTATTAATTGTTCTTGAGTTGTAGGGACAAAGAGTAGATAACTTGTTTATATGCCAGAAAAATAATAATAATAATACGTGATGTGTAACTGTGTCTAATGTCAGTGGCCACAATCCCAATGAAAATGTTGTTTGTATACTTTCTGGTTTGCCACATGTGACTTTTATCCATTTTGTAGTAACGTTTACATGCTAAAATATGTAGGAAGATGATAATAAAGTCAATGAACTACCTAAGTGAAGGCCAAGAATTAATTCCTGTTGAGCTAAGAATTATGATTTATGGATTTATTACTCAAAAAAAGTATATCATCCCAGAGCCTGTGTATCACTCTAAAGTAAGGAATTGGGAGGTGCATTCTCTGCAGTGTTCTCTGTCAGTTTGTTCAGATTTATGAAGATTGGGAGGGTGAGACATGGAACGTTAGATATCACCCCTTGGCAATAATTCAGACACTTGATAAGAATAATCGAGAAATGGCACAACTGAAGCTAAACTTAAAGGTTTGCCAGCCTTGTAAACTAAGGAGTCAAGCCAATCAGCACTTGAACTAAATAAGATGGTTTCTTGGATGGAAGTGTTCAGTTTGTAGTTGGGGAAAAGAGCGTGTGGCTAAATGGCCATTGAAAAAATATATAAAATAAAATAAAAATCATAGTGGTTTCCCTGGACACCAAAGGCATCCCTAGCCCAAGCATCCTGTTCTCACAATGGCCAAGCAGATGCCTGTGAAATCCCTGCAAAACCTGATTGCAACTGCACTGTCTCCATTTGGGATTCTCAGCAACTGGTATTCAGTCATGCTATGTTGCCCACTTCATATAATTAAACAAAGGCGTGACTGTTGTTGTGTTTCTTTGTAGCTATACGTAGGTTATTACTGTGGAGCAGCTCTGCATTTTTTAAAAAATAAAATAAAGCAGCGTTCCAACTTCCAGCGCATATTTTATTTATTTAAATGTTTATAAATCACACTTTGATAAGAAATATAACAAGGGGGTATACGACACAGAAACAATTCTACAATCACATTTGTAAAAACATCAACAGTATGTCAATAAACTGGTTGCTAATAATTCTAAAGGCCTTTCTGAATTAAAGGAGTGACTCTTCCAGACTTCCCTTGGTGAGGATTCCACAGGGCAGGGCTCGCTACAGTAAAAGCCCCATCTCTGGTGAAGGCTGATGGAAGCACAGGGGGTGCATCAGAAGATCACAGGCAGAGCCCAAGGAGTAAGGTGCTTTGGGTCCAAGTTGTTTAGGGATTTGTGAATTAAAGCAAGAACGCTGCCTATTTTACTGGGCCAGCTTCAACCAGTGCAGTTCTCTCAGCAAAGGAGTCACATGTTGCCAGTAACTTGCTTCTGTGAGCAGTCTGGCCACTACGCTAGTTGCATCTTCCAGGCCAGATACAAGGGCAGCGCCACTTGAGGATACTGATGCATGGACTGGAATGGTTGCAGTTGGCGTACCAGCTGAACCTGGTAAAAGATAGTCCAAGCCACAGAAGTCACTACGTAGAGCCTACGTAGAACTTGGATCTTTGATGGAATTTGAGGCAATTTTGTTTCTTCCCAAACCTTTAAAAAGATGGCAATATAAGACAGCTTTGGGGTAATGCACAAGATCAGTTCATACAATAGGGCTGGAATGATTCACCAGCCTTTACATCTCTGCCTTCTTGCTGCTCAAGAAATGCGTGATTTTGCCAAATGGAGGATCTCTCTCATATTAGATCGGGTGAGTTATGAACTATCTAACTGGAAACTGACTCTCAGCCTCTCCTAAACTAGCAAATAACAACCAGCAGAAAGGCCCCAGCATTGCTTGGGAATCCCAAGGCACAAAAGATCAGTGCTGTTTTGAAAGATTCAGTCTATCATCTTGATTCAAAATGGTTTCCATCTGTATCCAATTAGACCAAAATAAGATTCCTCCTTGATCTCCATGAAAAATTTGGTTATGATATCTTGACTTAAGATGTGTCCAAATACACACAGAATGAAGAAGCTAACAACTTTTCAAGCTATGTTGTAGATAATTGTAAACATCAATGAAGCCCAAGAGAGGCTTTGATTAACAGTTTACTGTACTGAGATATGGAAATGGTCAAATCTGCTGCAAGATTATTTTTTGCTAAGTTTATGCCACCAGAGGGCACTGTGCCAGGACCATATCCAGCACAAAGTCCACTGACGTTAACATGTTCCATTTGTTTGAATTGGCTTTCTGTGGAGAAGATTCTATGGGCAGTGCTCAGAATTTACTAATAATGCCATACATTAATAAATGCAACCCCCCCCCCAAAAAAAACCAACAACAACAGGGCATGTTTTTTTGTGTAATCTTTGCCATTTCTTATTAGGAATATTTTAATCCTGTAAAATTAAATTCCGCCCCCCACCACAATAAAATTTATTTCTTTTCCAAGCCTTAGGACTTTGTCTTCCATTCTTAAACAATATTCAAATTGTTAATTAACCCCTGTATGGCTTATCTGAGGGACTATATCTTAAGTGCGCAGTTTAGGCTCAGAATGGCTAAATATATCCATGGGCATAAAATTACGAAAAGAGGCAGCAAGTATTGCTGTATAAACCCTGACTTTTGACATATGAGAGATGTATTTTTAGGACCTAACCTGTTCTGATTAAAAATCGTTTAAACTTACTTCAATTTTGCATTTTTATATTGTTATCTTCCCTAGGACAGGTAACAAGGATGGGTAAGAAATCCCAAAAAAAGCACTGGCTGGAGATTGACTAAAACACATCAAAACAAACAGACGAGATGCTAAAACCACAGATAGTGTTGTCACCCGTTTTCCAGCAAAACTACATGAAACAGTCAGCAGATGATCATTGTAATGTATACATTCAAGTATAACTGTGCCTGAATGATACTCAAGCATGAAATTCATGCATCTCCATAAATTGAGTTTGACACCTCTGCTGCAGGCACACCATGAGATTTCCAAAGCTAAAATTGCAAAGGTAAAGGTAAAGGAGTTGGGAGGTATTTTAAGTGGCAGTTTATTAGGATTTTAACAGAGTATAATAAAAGAGATTGTTCCCTTTATACTTGCTAATATAGAGGTTCACTCTATAAAATTAATGAGCAGAGACTTCTAAAATGGATATGGGGAAAACACTTTACACAGCTCAGGCAACCTGAGAATTAATTTACCAAAGGAGTGTTCTGAATCAAGAAGCTGTGAATGGGTCTTTAAGTGCACAGGACAGTTGCGAGATCACGGAGGACCAACTTCGGTGATGTAATCTACAAAAAGAGCAATCAAACCTATTTACAGAAACAAAACTGTTTACCATCTCTTTATTCACAGAGTAATGGGGAGCAGGGTTACAAAGGAGAAGCGTTCACAGGTACAGCGCAGG
Source organism: Podarcis erhardii (assembly GCF_964252035.2). Taxonomy (NCBI): domain Eukaryota; kingdom Metazoa; phylum Chordata; class Lepidosauria; order Squamata; family Lacertidae; genus Podarcis; species Podarcis erhardii. The sequence continues at coordinate 58,369,469 of NC_138508.1, forward strand.
GAGAAGGGGAAGCAGCAGAAAATGATGAAACAAATCACAAGTAGCTGCTGAACTCACACTCTCTCCCACCTCCTCTCACACATACTAGATTCAGATGATGCTGTTTCCTCCAAGCAAATTCCGTGACCAAAATATTTATTTACTTACAATATTTCTTAACCACCCCTCTGCAACAAAAAAATCATGACGAAGTACAAAACTGAATAAAATCCATGCACAACACAGAAATAGAATTTGAAACAAAGAATGACAAAATACAACCCACAAAACTAAAAAACAATTCTTTTCGAAAGGCTACTGGTGGCGCACAGTTTACACACAGAAGGGTTCAATCTCTGCAATTTGCTAAAAAGGGTTAAATAACTGGTGATGTGAAATATCTCTGTCTGAGAACCTATAAAGTTGCAGCCAGTCAGAGAAGACAATACTGGGCTAGATGAACAAATTGTTTGAGCTGCTTCAGGAAAGCTCCAGATGGAACACAAAGAAGTTCAGTCCTAAGTACAGTGGTACCTCGGGTTAAGTACTTAATTCGTTCTGGAGGTCCATTCTTAACCTGAAACTGTTCTTAACCTGAAGCACCACTTTAGCTAATGGGGCCTCCCGCTGCCGCCGCGCCGCCGGAGCACAATTTCTGTTCTCATCCTGAAGAAAAGTTCTTAACCTGAAGCCCTATTTCTGGGTTAGCAGAGTCTGTAACCTGAAGCATATGTAACCTGAAGCATACGTAACCCGAGGTACCACTGTACATAAAAGGAGTTCCCGCTGGATCAGACCGTCTGGTTCAGCATCCTGTTCTTATGGCAGCCAACCGGATGCCTAAGGAAGTCTGCAAGCAGCACCTAAGGGAAACAGCACTCTCCCCAAACATGCACCTCAGCAACTGATATTCACATTCACAATCATCAATAGCCTTATCCTCCATGAATTTGTCTAATCCAAGTTGGTGGGCATCACTACCGCTTATGGGAGCGAATCCCTTAGTTCACATATGTCCAGTGTGAAGACATACAGTGGTACCTCTGGTTACCTTAACCTGAAGCACCACTTTAGCTAATGGGGCCTCCTGCTGCTGCCGCACCGCCGCCATGCGATTTCTGTTCTCATCCTGAAGCAAAGTTTTTAACCCGAGGAACAATTTCTGGGTTAGCGGAGTCTGTAACCTGAAGTGTATGTAACCTGAGGTACCACTGTACTTCCTTTTGTCTGTTGTGAATTTTCCAACATTCAACTTCATTGGATGACCTCAAGTTCTAATACTACATTCCAAGCTCCAGTATTCATGGTTCTTTCACCTCAATATCTGTTTAGGTTTCCCTGACTAAAGCTTCCATATAGGTGCTCAAATGCCTGATAACAGAGTGGGCAAAGCAGAGAAATGGCACCAGATCCGCTGGGGGTTTTTTTGAGCTTGTTTTTGTGGGGTGGAAATGACATCTTACTATGAGAGTTTGTCTTTAGGCAAGAATGATCACAGCAAAATAGACTGAGCCATGCTTTTATATAACCAGGCAGAATTATTATCTCTGAGACAATGGAAAACCCTTCTGCAACAAATTTAATTTCTTTTCAGTTCAGTGGAGTTTAATACAGTGATTGGGTTGCCTCATCTAGGATATGGGACGTTGCTGCCCTGAGATTTCAGAACTCATGGGATTTTGTGAGGGGGGAAATGGGTGCCCGTGACTACCTATGAAGCTGCAATGCTCTGGAAAATGAGGTAACCTTCAGAAAGGAAAGGTGAGGTCATGAGGAGAAAACTTTGTAGTAGTCAGAAGATGGAGATAGTATGTGAGACAGAGGAGCCAGGGGAAAGCTCAGGGGGATATAAATAGGTGTTATGCCTCTGAGGTGATCCAATTTCTCAAGTCTCTCTTGTAATGGCAGCTGTCTGACAGGAGTTTACGGGAAGGAGTACAAGTGTTTGAGAGAAGTCTGCCACAGCAGACAGGATGGAGGAACAGCCTGGCCTAGTCAGAGAGAAGAGCTCAAAAGTGCTGTGGAACGGACAGTTGCACCGACACCCTGGCTGAGGCAACACATGCTGAGTGGATGGCTCCGTCTTGCTTCTAGTGCAAGTGGGTGGCTAAACCAGTGGCCCTTCGATGGACTACCACTCCCATCATCCCTGACCATTTGCCATGCTTGCTGGAGCTGATGGGAGTTGGAGTTCAGCACTATCTGGAGTGTCACAGGTTCCCCATTCCTGATCTAGTGTGCCTGTACGTCAGTGTGTGCACATGAACATTAAGGCAGCATGCAGTGCACAGAACCCCATTTCACACATTGCGCTTCCTGAGCTACATTTTCAACCCATGCCGCCATCTTGTGGCAATTAGAATGCAGCAAGCATATCCACACCTCATCTGTGAAATGTTGGGAAGTGTAGTGTAAAACAAAGCTCTCTTGAAGGAATTACTACTTTTGAACCACAGGGTGCCTATTTTTACTGAGCTGAAGCAGTTTCCCACACCCACATCATACATTTAAATCACATTTGACACAGATTTAAAGCACACGGCTTCCCCACAAAGAATGCCAGGAGCTTTGGTTTGTTGTGAGTGCTGGGAATTGTAGCTCTGTGGGTGTAAACTAGAGTTCCCGGGATTCTTTGGGAGAAGCCATGTTCTAATTGTGCATTGAATGTGCTTTAAGCATATAATGTGCATGTGACTACATGGACAATCAGCTGTTAAGAGGAAAGAAAGGAGCGCCCTCTGGTGGCAAACAGAAAACTTTTCCACACCAAGTAGTCTGTGTATTAGGAAGCTGTTAAAAAAACCCGTGTATTATTCCACAGAAAATTGTTTTTCCTTTTCCATCCTCAATCATTCAAAGCCTGTCCCTTCAACACGCACCCACACCCCTGGTCACACTCTCCATGATTCTTTATGAAGTGTCCTGTACAGATTCGTGTTCTTAAAAAATGTGCTTCATTTTCTATTTTTTAAGGGGGGAAGTGCAGAATAAAAGATAATAACCACTTGTCTGAAGCGCTTGGGGGCTGTGCCACACAGTACAAAGGCATTTGCACAAGAGATTCTGAATGGAGAAACAAGCAACATGTAACCAGGCAGGAGTCTGTTCTTCTGTAAGTGTGGAAGGGAATTTTACCACACATCCATACCTTGTTACACAGACACCTTGATAAGCACCATTTAGTTAACGCTTGTTTATATTGCTTCCAGAAAGCACCCTTCTTCTTTCTGTCGCTATTAGAATGTCTTAACACATATATAGAAACAGAAAAAGACATTTAATTCAATTTATCTTTACCACAGATGATAAAGTGGCATTTTCTGGGGATGCACCCCCTCCATTAAGAAAACAAATGTTCAAGTGAAATGTGATGTGTCACCATCATCCATGCAAGGGAAAATTAAAAATATATAGATTTAAGCTTCTCTTGTGAGTGCAACCTACAGCTGCCCCCAGATGAACACAGCAAATGAACATCTGTTCTGACTGGAACAATGTTTAATGAGGACAGAGATGATGATGCACTACTTGCCCTATTAGGCCCTATCGGCTGGAGACAGCCATGCACTCACTTATACAAATGAACACACTGATAATAAATCATAAGACAAGCCTCCATTCATGCTTTCAGAACCCTAACCTCATGACTCTCCCTACAGATAGAAATGTCAGTTTCTTCTCTTTTAGTCAGATGGCCTCACAGGAGATGTACCGTTTGAACAAGGCAGACTTTTCAACTCTGTTACTGAATGTATAACAGGAGTGAATAACATTTTTATTTTTATTTTTAGTTCAAGGACCACATTCCCTTCCAGACAATGTCCAGGGGCCACATGGCAGTCCTGGGGGTGGGGCCAAAGGTAGAAGATGGACAGTGAAATTAAGGTGAATTTTGTGTGTGTGGTATACAGTAGGCTGGTTTCTACATACATCCCTCTACCCCACATCCAGGCAAGCAGGAGTCATTATCAGAGCTCGAGGGCACATTCCAGCCAGGCACAAACACTCCAGGAGGGTGCAGAGCAAGGCTGGTGAAAGGTGTGACCTGGGGCTACATTTGGTCCCAGGGCCTAAGGTTCCTAACCCCCTGATTTATATCAATACCAAATACAGTGGTACCTCGGGTTACATATGCTTCAGGTTACATACACTTCAGGTTACAGACTCCGCTAACCCAGAAATAGTACCTCAGGTTAAGAACTTTGCTTCAGGATGAGAACAGAAATCGTGTTCGGGCAGCGCGGCGACAGCAGGAAGCCCCATTAGCTAAAGTTAATGGGTTAAGAACAGTTAATGGGTTAAATTAATGGGTTAAGGTTAAGAACAGTTTCAGGTTAAGAATGGACCTCTGGAATGAATTAAGTACTTAACCCGAGGTACCACTGTATATGCATTTTTGTTGCCAGGGTGTCAAAGGGAATCAGTCATACCCCTCCCCAACAACTACCTCCCCTCTCTGATTGTACCATGCAGGAGCCTTCAGATCTTGGCCTTTGTATTCAAAGGCAAGATTCGGGGTCTGAGGACTGTGGTGTTGGGTCTGGAAAGCATGTGGGCAATGTGAAGGGGAGGGCCAATAGCTCAGATGAAGAGCATGTGATTTGTGCACAGAAGGTCAACCTGTTGAAGAGCAGAGGATTTCAAATAGGAAAATATCTCCCTCAAGGCCGCTGACAGTCCATGTAAACAATACAGAGGATTAGCTAGAGTAATGAGCTGACTCAGAGCCAGTTCATGTCAACACCTGGGTTACACGTAATATCCACATAGAGTGGGGGACACAGCATCCTTTCCCACCTTGTATACAACCTGCAATTCAAACCAGGGCCTATACCATACCCTCCAACATTTCTCCGATGAAAACAGGGACGTCTCATTCCACAATGGAAATTTGACTATTTACACCCCACACATCTTACTGGGTTGCCCCAGCCACTCTGGGCAGCTTCCAACATATATAATAACATAATAAAACATTAAACATTTATAAACAACAACCTTCCCTATACAGAATTGCCTTCAGATGGCTTGGGGGTCGGATAACTCCATACCCTCCAACATTTCTCCAATGAAAATAGGGACATCCTAAAGAAAAGCGGGACATTCCAGGGTCAAAACAGAAACCGGGGTGGCTTCTCTAAATGAGAGACATCCCTGGAAAATAGGGACACTTGGAAGGTCTGCTATACACATAAGTAGTCCGAGTCTGTCCAAAGCCCTGCTTGTAACCTACATGACTGGCCCTTGGTATATAAAAAAATATATCTTCATATCCTAAAGCCTGATGAAATCTCAAAAGCCAGAGGTTGGGCAGTATTTCCTGTGATCATGCATGGGGTTTCAATGCCCTGCATTGCTCTTCATCAGACTTAGCAGAACCAAAATAAACCATGCAAATATGCATCATTTACATAATACATATAATTCACAGCAGGTAATTTATCTTGGCATAGAATCTAGGTCACCTTGGAGTAGAATCCTGATTGGTTGATCGATTGCCAGAGTATGTACAGCCCTCGCTATATAAACTATGGTGCTGCTTCTGTGGCATGAGCCTTCAGCTGAGTCACAGCCTGGGATCCTAAGCTTGTACTGCAAATTCACAAGACAGGAGAACATCTTGTATATTTTGCTCACAGCATGCAGCTACTGATGCTAAATACATGTTCATAAAAGTGACTTTAGCAGTCATCATTCCTGCTTTCTTTCACTTACCTACCCAGCCATAGCCATACCCTTTGTATGGTATTGTAAATCTGATTCCAGGTAGCAGCATTTGAGAAGAAAGAAGAAGAAGAGGAAGAAGAAGAGGAAGAAGAAGAAGAAGAAGAAGAAGAAGAAGAAGAAGAAGAAGAAGAAGAGTAGTAGTAGTAGTAGTAGTAGTAGTAGTAGTTTGGATTTGATATCCCACCTTTCACTCCCTTTAAGGAGTCTCAAAGCGGCTAACATTCTTCCTTCCCTTCCTCCCCCACAACAAACACTCTGTGAGGTGAGTGGGGCTGAGAGACTTCAAAGAAGTGTGATGAGCCCAAGGTCACCCAGCAGCTGCATGTGGAGGAGCGGAGACGAGAACCCGGTTCCCCAGGTTACAAGACTACCGCTCTTAACCACTACACCACACTGGCTCTCAAAAAGAACATAGGAAGGCTCCTTATACTGAGACCACTGCTCTGTCTAGCTCAGAATTGTCTACAATGACTGGCAACAACAATACCATGGTTTCAGGCAGGGTTCTCTCCCACCCCTACCTGAAGATGATGGGGATTGAACCTGGGACCTTCTGCATGCAAGGCAGGTGCTCTACCCCTGAGCCATGGCCTAAGGTCTGAGCCATAACAGCAAGTGGGCATCATAGGGAGAAAAGAAGCAAGGCTTGCTGGAGAAAGAGGTTTGGAAGAGAGATTCCTACTCTCTACTGCTAGAGTTGAGCACAGTGGTGATTGCTCCAAGCACATGTACCCACCTTTAAACAAACGTTCCCCACAAAAATACTTAAGCTAGAATAAATCACAGACATTGAGCTTTCAAAATAAGTGAATATTTTACTCACGAGGTTTCCAGAAGTTACATCAAACAAGTCTCCATCTGCTGGCAATAAAATGAAGATGGAAAAGGTTCCAAATGAAAAAGAACTTGGTTTCCTTACCAAAAGGATCATGCAGTCTTCAGGTTAGCAAAGACGCAGGCTTTCAAATCTCTATTTTGGAGAGATGCAGTTCACTTGGTTTTACTTGCAGCTGAGAGCTATTGACCACATGGCTCCTTGCTTGTTCCAGGAAGCACAAAGAAAAAAGTCTGAGAAGGAGAAGAAAAGGCTGTTGAGTACCTGCTAAGACACATCCACCTGCAACCTGAGCTCAGTTTAACCTTTTTAATAATAATAATAATAATAATAATAATAATAATAATAATAATAATAATAATAATATTTATATCCTGTCATCCCCAGCCAAAGCCAGGCTCAGAGCAGCTAACATCATACACACAAATCTGAGTCAGTAAATTACAAAAGGCTTTCTTTGTGAACTTTGTCACTTTGTCACTATATTATAACTTCTTCAGAGTTTTTTGTCGGGCAGTAAACCACTAAGAAGAAACAGCCACGAAACATCTTCTTGAGATGCTTTGTGTACTGGCCTTTTGTAATGCAAGAGAAGGAAGTACTCAAGTTTATCCTAGTAATAATTCAATACGTTGCCCAGTCATAGCTCAATATTTACACAAATCAACAAAGCAGACAAAACATGCTGGAAGCTCTGTTGATCCTTTAATTAAAATCCAAGCAGTGGCATAATACCTTACAAGGAAGCTGTAAAGTAATGAGCTAGCTATTGAGTTCCAAGGAACTTTCCCTCAGGCTGGATGTTACACAAAAACATGGGAGTGAAAAGAAGGCGGGGGAATGTTGCTGATACAGGACATAATGAAAGCCCATCTGCAAAATACAGCAACTTTGGGGCCCCTCCAGACTGCTATTTTATTGCAACTGTATTTTGTGACATATTCATGACACAATAACAGTGCATTAATGATGGATTTATTCTGCTTCAGTTTGTTCTGCAATGCTTCCCCACATTATTGCTGCACGGAGGGGCTATAGCACAACAAAAGTGGAACGAAAAGAAAATCAGAACTTTTGTGACATAAAAGGTAACAGGATTTCAGCAGGAAGTTATAGGTGATGTCATGTGCCAATTAGCAATGAAGCAGTGTGACTCCCCCCAAACCTTTGCAGGTGCAACCTGTGTTGAAAGCAGGATGGTTTGTGACTGCCCCAATAACATATTGAGCAGAAATAATCATGAATGCTCAATAAAAAGGATGCCTAGAGGGTCCATTTAAGATGGCAGTTCAGGAAGTTCTTCACAAACTAATAAGGTTCGCTCAGTTATTTTTAAACTTTTGTTGGAAGCCGCCCAGAGTGGCTGGTGAAACCCAGCCAGATGGGCGGGGTATAAATAATAAATTATTATAATATTATTATCATTGTGTCAAGTACAAGAAGTCTTATTTTGCAGCAAACTACATTGGGACAAATAAACAATGGCCATTCTCCTTCTGGGAAAAAAAAATATTGAACCATCCTTGATTTTGATCTGCTTCTTATTGGAACATTACGCTCCTGTGTAAGGCAGAAAGCAGGGATTTAAAAAAACCCACATGGTAGTCTTTAAAGTATCAGATCTGGATATTGATTTAAGATGATGCACTAGATACAGAGTCAATAAAAATCAACTATTATCTAGCTGATGGAGGGCATGCTATTTTATTCCTTTGACAATGTAATCCTTTGGTGGTGCAACTGTGGCCTTTTGTGCTTGGCACAAACCAAACTAATTAGGTTGCAAAGAGGTTCCTGGGTTACTACGCAGGGACGGTTCTTCCTGTTTAGCCACCTAAGACGAAATGGGAATGTGCTGTTCCCTGTCCCCACACTGCCATGCCTCACCCCCACTTCTACCACCGCTGGAACGCTCACCCCCTCACCGAACTTGATGAGATCTGGGGTGTTCTGCAAGGCATTGCTACTCCTCTTCTCTGCTCCAGGGGCAAGGAAGATGAGCAGCAATACTGTGCACCAAAGCTTTGTGCCAGGAGGCTGTCCTAGACTTTTTTCCAAAGATGGCTGGACATTTTATGTTAAAACCTATGCTTTCCACACATATGTTTACAATGCCAGTGTTTCATCCCGTGAACCCAGTGGCGTAGTGTGGGGGGTGCAGGGGGGGCCGGCCACACCGGGCGCAGCATCTGGGGGTTAGGGTTAGGGGGTCAAATTACTTGCCTTGCCCCGGGTGCTGACAACCCACGCTACGCCACTGCGTGAACCCAGTTTTGCCTCCTATAATGACAGAAAACAAAGTTAATTGGTCTCTGTCCACTCCCAGTTTGCACATTCAGTTCCCAAAGGAATTCACAGTAATTGGCCTCCGAGGAGTCAATCCATAGATGATTTTTTATTTTTTATTTTTTAACAGAGGCAATCTTTGGGTGGAAAAGGGTGCATTGCTCCCATGCCAGAAATGCATCACAAAAGCAGAATGGAGAGAGAGAGAGAGAGAGAGAGAGAGAGAGAGAGAGGGAGGGAGGGAGAGAGAAGGGCATGGGTTTGTGTCGCCCTGCCCACATTTGGGTCTAGCCCCACCACAACTGGCTTCAAACCTGGGCAGTGTCAGCATGTAGCCCCAAATAGATTGCATCTGAAGTAATACAGCCCTCAACAGAAAAGGGGGTTCCCTGGTCCTACTTTATAGCCATGGTTCCCAACCCTGTTAAGAACATCAGCCTCTTAACCATGAGGCTTGGGAGGATAAAGGAGGGGAAACAGCAGTGTCTAATAATACAGCTTGAAGTACCCTCAGATTTTACAAAGACCTATCTCCTTACATATTGCCTTACATTTTCTGCAATTCAAAGCTGCACTGGAATAAAAATAGCTTTCCGCCGCTTAATAGTCTACAGATGCAATGATAAAAAAAACATGGCTTTCTCTGTGGAAAGTGGCATGTGCTTTTGTATGGACCATAAAGGAAAGTCAGTCAACTGATAAACGTTCACAGACCACTGAGGGCTGGAGGTCACTATACACAAAGCCATGCAAGCACTTTCCTCATAGCCCTGACGGTCATGTGTACACCCAGAGAGAAATATCTGAGGATGGTACGCTGATGCCTCGCCTTGAGAAATCAACCAGCCCAACTCAGTTCCCCTCCATTATGTAGACACCCCCATGAGGTTTTTGTTAATTGATTTCTTAATTTGTATACTTGCTTTATTATTTCTTTCTCCAAAAATCTCAGGGCAGCAAATATAGTTCTTCACCTGCTCAGTTTATCTTTACAACAATCTTGTGGGGTAGGTTAGGATCAGAGACAGCAGTCACCCATGATCATTCCAGGAGCTTTGTGGGGATTTGAACTCTTATCTCCATGGTTCTAGTTGAACACCGTAGCTACCAAGCCACGCTGGCTATTTTGCATACCATGTTGTTCTTTTCCATCCTTAGCATGTGGTATTTATCTTTATTCAGAGTCCTTTTCTCTTCTTTTGCTGGCCACAAGCCCTGGGGTTTGCTTTCAAAGTCCTGATAGAAAGTTTCCAGCGGAAACATTTTTGTTCACCTGCCAGGAACCACAAATCACTGCCAAGCTGCTTACAATGGGCTTTATAGAATGTGCTTTCAGCTGCATCTAGATCACCCTTACAGAGCCATGTGCCTCTCTAGGCGATTGTGATAGGACTCATTGGTTGCCGTTGACCACCTTGTGTTAAACAATAGATCAGACACCTTTTATGATTGATGCGTCCTAATCATACCCAATGCAGCTGATGCACAAACACCTTTGCAGCTATGACTGCTGTGGGGATCATGGTCGTGATTATGTGTTCATTGTGCTATAAATAAAACCCCACATCCTTCCCTGCATTAAAAGTATATGCATTTCTGGTAGACTGGGAGATCTGCAAGTTTAAACAGGCCAAGATAAACAGGGGAACCTATTCAAAGATTCCTGGGCTTAGGATGCAGCTAAGTAAAGTCTGTGATTGGGGGACATTTCACAGATTATCCTTTTATGCTGTGCCTGTTACATATATCAGTGCCGTATGCACAAATATAAGGGCCAAGTACTTGGAATCTCATCTAGCTAGCCAGAGTCAGTGAGGGCAAGGCCATCTTTACCCAGGGGTGCAAGGGATGCGGTGCACCCAGGCGCCGAATTCTGGGGGGCGCCTGCCGCTGAAGCCGCTTAAGCTCTTAACCACGATCCCCAGATGATTGCGGTCAATGGGTCATTTCCGTTCACTTTTGTGGAAGAGCTGCAGAATCACCGTATCCGGAGGCGCCCCTAGTTGTGTCTTTCATTTTCGCATGATCACAAAAACGGAAAGATGGAGTTATCGCTGCCGCTCTTTATTTTTTCATGTTAGCGGTTTTCGCTGTTCTCCTCCTTAAAAGCTCAGCAACTTTGACCTCCCCACCCCCCAAAAAATTGGGGGCGCTAGGAGGATCTTTGCACCCCGGCGTCGCATATGCTAAAGACGACCCTGAGTGAGGGCCAAGTGGGAAGCTGGTATGGACACAAGCACAGAGTTTGGATGAAAAGAACACACCACAGTGCTTTTGACAAGTTGATAAATCAACACTAACCAAGTGCTAGTGGGGAGGCAGAATACATTCCTTGCTTGAGACAGGTTGATACTGACATGTCAGCACCAAACAGGAAGAAGATATAATATTGGTCAAGACACGATTGTATGTGCTTAACAAAGGTTTCTCTGCTCTTTTACACAGGTAGATGAGAGAACAGAGAGTTAGCTGAAGAACTGAGAGAATGTGAACTATAGGAGTCAAAAGCACTCCATGCAAAAGTCCCAGGTGGAAGTATCCTTGCTATCTAGCTTGGATCTAGTTTGGTGGGGGAAAGGTCTCTGGTTTCAGTGGACTGGAACCACACCTATGGGAATGCATTTGGTTGAAAGTGGCATGTACTGTAGATGCTTTAAGGCAGGAGTGTAGAAATATTGCTGGGCTATGACTCCCACAGTCTCTGTCTGTTGACCATAATGGCTGCAGCAGATGGGAGCTGAAGTCCAAACACATCTGGAGGGCCACAGGTTCTCCATCTCAGTTTTAAAGAAATAACTGGCGTTGGGAAAATGAACACCATTTACCATCATTATGAACAGCAATTCTGTCATCCAGAGGTGTTGCTTCAGCATAAACGACACAGCAGACCAGTAGCATCTGGCGCACACATGCAAATAGTGATGTTATTCATAATCTAGCAGTGCTGGAAGTACAGTAGAGAGAAACAGTGTGATTTCAAAGTCTCCCACTTCAGAGCCAATGAATTAGCTGGGGGTGTGCATGCTGGAATTATTCAGCAATGGCAGAATGTTCTTTTGCCATCCTATACGATCTTCATAAAATAGCCTGGTGGTTTCCAGAGCTTTGGCCTTGCTGGCAAATGGCTGCATATCTGATTCTGTAGTTTCTTTCTAAAAATAATCTCATTTTAATGGATCTGAAGGAAATATTTCAATGGCCCTCTGTGTAACATACCTCATTTTTTCCCCCTTTGATTATACACTGTACGGAATACAAGTACCAGAGCCAATGAGAAGCTGCAAATGGAACCTTATTGATGTTTTCCCATTTCAGTCAGGAGAAATGTGTTAAATGGAACCCCTGCATGTTGAAAGAGAATGACACGCCATGAATTTCCTAGGGAAACACATTTTAAATATTGTGTAAAGCCTTTCAGTGAACCTATCTGAACTGTTTATTCTTCAGGAAATGCATCCCACTGTAGTTACCGGAGCCTCTACCAAGGGTATTGCTAAGAGCAGATTCAGGCCTTTACTGCAAACCCTCTAACTAATCAAAGGACCTCTCAAAACTGTATTCTGATTACATAGTATATTTTGCTTCTTTTGGATATGTGAATAAATCCTAACATTTACTCAGAACTAAGCCCTGTTTTATTTCAGTGACAGACAGTTTTGCGGTGGCACTTTGAAAAAACATGCACATGTATTGAGACGGGATCTTTCATTGGCACAAACTTTCATTTTCTAAGCATTTATTTTAAGGCGCTTTTCTATTTTTGTTACAACTTAGCCTTCTCTGGGATGGATTGCAATGGGACTGATGTCCAAATAAAGCCCTGTTCATGCATTGCTCATGAAAACTGAACTACAGTGGTACCTCTGGTTATGTACTTAATTCGTTCCGGAGGTCTGTTCTTAACCTGAAACTGTTCTTACCCTGAAGCACCACTTTAGCTAATGGGGCCTCCTGCTGCCGCCGCGCCACCAGAGCACGATTTCTGTTCTTATCCTGAAGCAAAGTTCTTAACCCTAGGTACTATTTATGGGTTGGCGGAGTCTGTAACCTGAAGCGTATGTAACCTGAAGCGTATGTAACCCGAGGTAACATTGTATAATTATTTTTCTGGAGCTATGTCTTTGACATTGCATCCACAGAAAATTCCTACTCACTGAGCATGGATGTCTGAAAAGGACCTATCAATATATCCTTCCGGAAATCCCCAACCTACTATCCTTGCTCTTTCTTTCCTTTTTTGTCTGTGTGATTGGATCATTATGGCTCCTAGTATAGTGCACAGTATTATTAAGCGGTCAATACTATTCTGTGAAGTAATCATTTTCATTCAAAATAACTACGTTTTCAGCTGGCTTGGATATGATGTCTTTGTAGTTCTTAAGATTGAACAATGCAGCACTTGCCTCTGGAGTCAAGTTGTGCCATGTATTCCCATCAGGTTTTTTTATATTTTGCACTTCACTAATATCTAGGCGCTGAAAAACCTGAATTCTGGGATTATTATTTTTTTAGAAGAGAGATTAAATGTGGAATTGAGTCTAATTAACACAAATGTAGATCCCACCTCCTCCACTTTAAAAAAAAAAGAAAATCTGCAGTTTATGTTCCGTATAGATAATATCTGTCAAAAGAACACGGTAAAATTGGTCTCAAAACAAATATGTGGAGAAAAACTATAATGGCACCCATCCACCCCACACATCTTTGACACATCTTCAGCACTAGCAGCTGGGGGGGAGTGGTGAGGAAGAGGACATGCCATTTTTGCCATATCAACACTTCCCTCTTCTTGCTGCTGCCAGCCTCCGCTGAAGCAGAGATTCAGGGAGCCTGCTATAAACTATCTAGCTTGGTGAGGAGACCCCACCCACTTTGGGTTATTTATGGAGCATTCACACAACGTTCTAATCCAGGCATAGGCAAACTCGGCCCTCCAGATGTTTTGAGACTACAGTTCCCATTATCCCTGACCACTGGTCCTGTTAGCTAGGGATGATGGAAGTTGTAGTCCCAAAACATCTGGAGGGCCAAGTTTGCCTATGCCTGTTCTAATCCTTTGGCAATCATCCCATGGCTTTTCAAGCTTTTGTCCATTTTTGGATTTGAGATTTGAAGATTAATGACCTTAAATGGTCTATTCTGCTTAATATGTCCCTTGGGGATATTAAACCAAAATACTATTAAACACCTGAATAGAATGTTGACTTTGTAGCTAACATTAAGATTATCAGCATTTGTACCAAACGGAGTATCAAGAAATTGAAATTATTTGATTTTGCAGCATCTCTTTCACACATCAGGAAGAAACAGGTTTTTCATAATTCTTAGGGCAGGAAATATTGTTTTGAAGGCAAATTTATTCTCACCCAGCACAGTGAGAAATTGTTGGGGTGTACCACAATTTAACACAGAAAACATTTTTTTTTTTACCGAAAGGACAGAGCACTGTAAACTTAGCACTGTTTGCTGCTGTAGAAGCGGCACTTTCCCACCTGACACACTTTGTAGTTCCAAGGAATTCAACATGACAAGGGAGCATGTGGGGTCTGGAGATGCCACCTGTGTTAAACATGATCCCCGTATAACCAAATTCTATCCATTATTGGTTGCTACCAAACTTCAAAGGGCTTTCTTGCCTGACAGGATGACAAATTGACAAGCCTTCAAGCTCCCTTGCTTTAGGATTGTTTCATGAAAAAGCAAAAACAAAATATTTAGTTTCTCCCTCTAATGGCTGGCTCAGAAAACATAAATATAGTTCTGCTCCAGTAGCTATTTCTGATGGGCAGTCCTTTGTGAGAATTCAAAACTTGAGTCATTTGTTTTTCGATATGGAGAAGACTCAACATTACAAATAACTTCTGTTGAGCTGCTCAACAGTAGAATGGACAAACCAGGAAAGAGGTAGGGACTCTCCTTCATTTGAGATGTTTTTAGCACAGAGCCTGATGGGAAGCCAGAGGTACTTGTTACCCACTTATCCCCTTAAACCTCTGAAGAGAAGGGCAGACCTTTTGCTAGAGAGAAACAGGCACAGTTTTTGAACATGAGTAGTGTGTATATAACTCAAGAATGCAGGTCCAAAGCAGGCTAAGGCAAATCTCAAAGAGAAAGATAGAGATACAAAATTTTTGAGAGATGGGGTGGTGGTACCATTAAATATTAATATTCTATCTAGTAAAGGTAAAGGGACCCCTGACCATTAGGTCCAGTCGTGACTGACTCTGGGGTTGCGGCGCTCATCTCGCTGTATTGGCCGAAGGAGCCGGCATACAGCTTCCGGGTCATGTGGCCAGCATGACTAAACCGCTTCTGGCGAACCAGAGCAGTGCACGGAAACGCCGTTTACCTTCCTGCCAAAGTGGTACCTATTTATCTACTTGCACTTTGACGTGCTTTCAAACTGCTAAGTGGGCAAGAGCAGGGAACCAGCAACGGGGAACCTGTCGCGGGGATTTGTTTTGTTTTTTTGGTTTTTTTTTTGCAAAAATTTTATTAGTTTTTACAATATCAACGACAAACAAAAACATAAAACAAACAAAACACAACAAACATAAATCCTAACCTTATTGAAAATAACAGTTATTTACTTTGTAAAATGACTTCCTCGTTTCCCCTTAGCTGAATTTCACTGCATATCCTTATAACGGTTTTCCAAATCCCAATTTTAATACCCTTTAGATTAAACGTTAACATCTTTAAATCTTTTCCTTCTTGTATTAAACATATTATTTTGTCAGTTAACATAAGTACAATCCTAAGCCCATTGAGTATCTGGACGCTATTTCCAGTTATTTTAGCTTAACAAATTTAGCTAAATAATCATTAAATTTCTTCCATTCTTCATGGTGTTCCTCCTCCTTCTGGTCACGGACTCTTCCGGTTAGATCGGCTAGCTCCATAAAATCCATCATCTTCATCTGCCATTCTTCTACTGTTGGTAATTCTTGAGTTTTCCACTTTTTAGCTAACAGAATACGAGCCGCAGTTGTGGCATACAAAAATAGATTAACATCTTTCTTGGGCAATTCCGAACCTATTATTCCAAGAAGAAAGGCCTCTGGTTTCTTTGTAAATGTATATTTCAACATTTTTTTCAATTCATTATAAATCTTTTCCCAGAAGTCTTTCACCTTGGGGCAGGTCCACCACATATGAAAGAATGTTCCTTCCTTTTCTTTGCATTTCCAACATGTATTATCACAGTTATGATACATCTTTGCTAATTTTACAGGAGTCAAATACCATCTATACATCATCTTCATAATATTTTCCTTTAACAAAGTACATGTGGCGAACTTCACCCCTTTCTTCCACAATCTTTCCCAGTCCTCAAACATTATATTATGTCCTAAATCTCTTACTCAATCTATCATCACTGATTTAACTTGTTCATCTTTCGTATGCCACTCCAGCAAAAGCTTGTACATTTTAGATAAGTTTTTACCTTCAGTATCTAACAACTCCATCTCCAACTTGGATTTTTCCAAGGCAAAAGCATTTTTCTTATCCAGTTTATACAATTCGTTAATCTGGTGGTAATGTAACCAATTTAACTTATCTTTAATTTGCTCAAATGGTCTTAATTTATAACCTTCCTCTTCCTCTATTAATAAGTCATAATATCTCAACCATTTGGTATCCATATTTAATTTTTTCTGGGCCTTTGCCTCCATTGGTGAAAGCCATCTGGGTGTCTTTCTTTCTAAAAGGTCTTTGTATTTTATCCAAACATTATACAACGATTTCCTAATTATATGATTTTTAAATGCTTTATGGGCTTTTACTTTATCATACCACAAATATGCATGCCAACCAAACACATTATCAAATCCTTCCAAATCTAGTAAATCTGTATCTTCTAATTTCATCCATTCTAATTTCATCCATTCTAATTTCATCCATTCTTTAATCCAACAAAGTGCAGCAGCTTCAAAATATATTTTTAAATCTGGCAGAGAGAATCCCCCTCTTTCTTTAGTATTTAATTCTGGGTTTCCTCCCCTGCCAGATAAATCTAGAAAGAGCTTTTTGCCATTCTTTAAACCATTTTACATTGTCTATAATTGGGAGGGCTTGAAACAAAAAAAGCATCTTTGGCAGCACATTCATCTTAATCACAGAAATCCGGCCCATTAATGACAATTTTAAGTTAGACCACACCTCTAAATCTCTTTTAATTTAATTCCATATTTTCTCATAGTTATCCTTATACAAATTCAATTTTTTCCCAGACAGGTTCACCCCCAAGTATTTAACTTTTTTCACAAAATCTAGGCCTGTTTTTTCTTGTAATATTTTCCTTTCTTCATTATCCAGATTTTTCTCTATTACTTTGGTCTTGCTCTTGTTTAATTTAAATCCTGCTACCTGACCAAACTCATGTATTAGCTCCAGTGCTTTAACTGCACTGGAGTCTGGATCTTGTAATGTCAGAACTAAATCATCAGCAAAGGCTTTTAATTTGTATTGTTTTGAACCTACTGTAATACCTTTAACTTGTTCATCTTTTCTAATCATACTTAGCAAGACCTCCAGAACCGAGATAAACAGCAGAGGGGACAGTGGACACCCTTGCCTGGTTCCCTTCTCAATTCTAATTTCCTCTGAAACCACATTATTTACAATAATTTTAGCTTTTTGTTCTTGATAGATCGCTTTAATACCATTTATAAAATCATGACCTATCCCCATACTCTCTAAGTTATGTAACATAAAACTCCAAGAAATATTGTCAAAGGCTTTCTCAGCATCAATAAACATTAACATTGCTTTACAACTCTTTCTTGCTTCTAACTTTTCCAAAATATCCACAACATTTCTAATATTGTCTTTCATATGTCTTCCAGGCAGAAATCCTGCCTGGTCTTTATGAATATACTCCGATAAAACCTTTTTTAGCCTATTAGCCAGTATATTTGCAAAAATTTTATGATCCACATTAAGTAGGGAGATTGGTCTGTAGTTTTTAACATTGCGGGGATTTGAACCACCAACCTTCTGATCGGCAAGTCCTAGGCTCTGTGGTTTAACCCACAGCGCCACCCACGTACCTTACTCTAAACAGACAGATGAAAGGTACCTGCTGCTCTGAGAAATATCAAGCGTGGATCTGCACACAAGAAAAAAATGCTATAAATAAGTCAGAAATTAAATTGTTATAACAACAGGGGGGGAAACACTATGTAAAAATTGCATAGAATTTTTGTTGCTCTCCGGCGCCATCTGTTGTTTCATGTTTCTAACGCATTCAAAATGGTGGTGGTGGAGGTTTTTGCTAATGTAGCTGAGTCCCAGGTGTCAGAAATTAGTCTGTCAAACAACTATGCTGTTGTAAAAAGTAGACATGGATTACTCTGACCTGATTATTGCTTAACTTTCAAAAAAACTTACACTAACAACAACACATATCTGGGCAAGTAGGTTACCCATTTAGGAACTGTTTTGCATTCTTTCAATATCTTTCATTACCTGATAAAATCTGAACCATTTTTTCTGGCCCAAATAATTTGGTGAAGAGAAGATTTATCCCCTATACTGAAAACACATGTATTTGCCAATATTTTTCAAAGAATGGATATATTTGTCTTACATAGTTTTAAAGGACTGGAAACACATAGCTGAGCAAACCAGGCTCTTTCATGATGTCTGGTGGTAAACCATGCAATTGTGTTTGTGTGGTTTGGTTCTTTTTAATATTAATTTCAAAGTTCACATTTTCTTGTGGTTTGAGGACCCGACCCCCGCAATGTGGAATGAATACATAAGGACACATGATATAAGGTTAATGGGCAAAGAAAGGCCACAACTTTATTGATTACAGCAGTGAAAAGGTATTGGCTTAGGCATTGGATCTCTAACACAAGTGGGTTTATTCACCAGTAGGTGGAGCCTGTTGATGCTAATCCAACTATAGGCTCTCCCCTGATGTCACCGAGGGTCGTGCCATGGCCTCCCGCCAAGCAGGCATCGGACAGAATACACGACCGCCAGATTCCTTTAACGGAATACCCAAAAATTGAAGGCATAGGCGATGGCCACACCTAGCCCTTCGACACACCACAACACATTATTCCAATGCCTAACCTACCCACCAATACCACAAAAGTTGTGACGATTGCTACGAGGTAGGCGAAAAAACCAAAAAGCCTAATGCCAAATGGAAAAACTCCTACCAGGCCCCCTGGGCAACCAGGGCAACCAACCTAAGGTCCATAGCAAGGCCAATGACCTAAGCCTTATCTCAAAGGGAGTGGAGGGTGGGTGACTCGCGACGAGACGACGGCGAAGAATGAGGCCGGGGAGAGGCTGGCGCTGCAGCAAAAGGCTGCTGAACACGCCCCCTCGGAGGCACCTGGTTGGGTGCCTACCGAGGGGCGTGGGCGCCAGCCAGGTGAGGTGGAGGCAAGGGGCTAAAGCCCCCTGCTAGGGGCGGTGCTCGGGCTCCCGCCCACAACCACTCCCCTCTCTTCCAGGGAGGAGAGTCCTTATAGAAAAATAACACTCTTATAAAGAGTACTTTTTATTACTATACAACCAGCCTCTGGACTCCACAAACACTAATATTTTCAGGACTTTAAAATTTGGTGCACACTAAAGCAGCAGTGCATATTTATTTTGAAGTAAGTCCCATTAAATTCAGGATTGTTTTGCATAAAAGAATGTGTGAGATCAAACAGTATTGTTTGGGCACAAATCCTACATATGCAAACATAAGAAGAGTCTGCTGGATCATGCCAATGCCCCATCTAATTCAGCATCCTGTTCTCATACAGCAGGCGCACAGATAACTGTGGGAAACCAGTAAGCAGGACCCAAACACAAGAGAACTCTGTTCTCTTGTGATTTCCAGGAACTGGTATTCAGAAGCATTATTGCCCTCATGTGGGAGCAAGTTCCACAGTTCATACAGCAAGTTCATACAATGTGTGCTGTACGAAGAACTATTTTCTTTTATCTGAAAACTACTTTTTCTTTTAACTCTACAGTATCCTTTTTGAGGTGACCAGTAATATACACAGTACAGTGGTACCTTGGTTGTCAAACGGCTTGGCTCCTGAACAAATCGGCTCCCAAAAGCCGCAAACCTGGAAGTAAGTGTTCAGGTTTGAGAACATTTTTGGGAAGCTGAACGTCCGACGTGGCTTCCGATTGAGTGCAGGAAGCTCCTACAGCCAATTGGAAGACGCGCCTTGGTTTTCAAACAGTTCCGGGAGTCGAACGGACTCATGGAACGGATTAGGTTCGACAACCAAGGTACCACTGTATTCAAAAAACAGTTGCAACATAGATTTGTATAACGGCAATAGTACTAGCAAGTTGTCCCTAATAGGACCTGCCCCTATTAAAAAGTCATGGTTGGAAGTGAAGGGGCCATTAAGTGTGTTGTACATGCAGGGGGTGGAGGCTGGGAGTGGGTGGAAGGCAGGCCTTTGGGAGGCAGAAGAACCCACAGATTCCTTATATACTTCTATATCAAAGGATTTAAAGACACAGACATTTCTCTCAGAGTCTTTCTTTAGCAAAGTCAATGCAAACGTAGAAATCAATGGGGCCTAATTTGTGATGAATATGACAGGGCAAAAACACAGCATATAACAAATGGTGCTGAATGAAGAAAGCCAACAGTTCTGGAAAAATAGGACCAAACTGTTACTCATGCATCACCGATTGCTAAATGAGATTTTGTTGATGAATTTGTTTTCACTGGTTTACTTGAGTGGTGTGTGCTCTATAGGATGTTTAAGACTGCAATCCTATGCACTTCTTCATAGTAAACCCCACTGAACAAAGCGAGATTTGCTAGTTTTTAGTAAATATGCATATAGGCTTATGTTTCAAATTTTGATTCATTCATATAGGTTTATTGGCTTAAAAAGAAAAACAAATTAAATCTTCCATTTCATAGTAAATCAAGCAGGCTTTTAGAAATCAAGCATTAATTACTGCATTTAAAAAAAGTTTCTACCCTGGAGGACTTCTGGGTTGGCGCCTCCGGCAATGGCTGAGCTCCTCCGATCGGGAGGAACTTACTCCGTGAAAAACAGGGTCTGACCGCCACGGCGAAGGCGGAGACCCATTGAAATCACAAGCGGGAGAAGCTTGTGAACCTGGGATTCGGCTGGCACCTTTTGCACCTCCCCTACTCACGGGGAAACCCTGTTTTGGGGATCCGGAGCGATGTGGGGTGAGTGGCGCGGTGCTTTGAATCGACTGCTTCTTTCACGGAGTGAAGCTGCATTGCTGTTGCTGGAGAGCGCTGACTTTTTCCTGTGGACAATTGGATTTTAAACAACTACCCATGAGTAGAACGGAAAATTGGATCTTTAAATACCTTAATTTGGCGCCGAAGCGGGAAGGTCATAAACAGGAAGTCCGCCTTCCGCTTTTGTAAATAGACTGAAGCAAAGACGTTACAAGCTAAAGTCTTTGAAAGCTTTTGACAAAGGATTAAATCTCCATCGGTTAAAAATACAAAACCCCCCTTGGAAGCAGGTGAAGAGGGGGAAAATTTTGAACTTAGTAAGCCTGCAGGAGTGAGGGGAAAATCAAATTACCACAGCTCTGAACCTGGGAACGGGCTGCCAGATGACGTTTGGGGAAAGTTTATTGACAGAACGGATTTGACAGCTAGCTAAAATAAGAGTAAGATACTGTTTCCATTGTCCTCTTCTGCATTTAAAATGGAGGAAAAAGTAACTGAAAATCGAAACTATGTTTATTGCTTGAGTTGTGCTTGAAAGAACTGATACAAGTGGAGACTGTTTCCCTCTAGAGGGAGCCTTTGAAATTGTTATAGGAGTGTAACTGGGAGGTCTCCAGCTGCAAGATAAGGATTCTGAGAACCAGAGACTGACCTTGGACCATTCAAAATGTTGATAGGAGAAGTTATTGTGACTGCATTATGTAAGATAAACTATTTGCTGGAAGAGCTTCATAAAAAGACGGATGACATGACTTTTAAAATTGATAATTTGGAACAGAAAGTGACTAATTTGAGACAAAAAGCGAGCACCAACATAGAAATAATTCAGGACCTGGCACAGGAACCTACTTTGGCAGAACAAATGGTGGAGGAAAAGGAGAAAGTCGTTGTTTTTGAACCTAAAATAACACAAGCGGGATCCTTAGTTTTACAGAAGTAAATTGAGGACTATAAATTGAGGCCTTTTATGATTGAATCTAGAAAAAGCCAGATTTTGAGGATTGGATCCCGGCTTGGACTGAAGAAGGAAAGTTGGAAAGATCCCTCTATCCAGGGATTAATTGACTTTTGGGACATGGACTTGGATTTGGAGGAGATTGAAGTTTTGGGGGCCTTTGGATTTGGAGGAATCTTGAAATACGTCCTGAAACACTGTATAGACCCTAGTTTCAACTATGGAAATTTGGCTGAACTGTCCAGAAGGAATAAAAGTATTGTTAGGATGGAGTTCTCTCAAGATTTGCTCTCTAGCATTAAAGAATATGAAGAAGATCTGCAGAAGGGACCTGGAAAAGAGTTAAGAGCCTCGGATATAAGATCTCCAGGTTGATGGACTATATGGAATTGACGGAAAGGACTGGCAGAATCTGAAACCAGGGAGAGGAGTTGATGGAAGAAGATTGGAAAATTTAAAGTTTATATATAGAAATATCACAAAATTAATGAGTGATAGAAAAATGGTGGATTGATATTTTATGGATTTAGCAGAAATGTTATAAGCAGTTAAGCATATATAGGTATTTTAGTTTTAATGTTAAAATAAGGTTAAAAAAATATGTTATTTATAATATGATAGAGAATAGAGAAAGATGGAAAGGATTTGCTGAAATAACTAGTAGAAGTGGAATACAAAAAGGGAGGTGAGAGGAGGTTGAGGAAACAAGGGAATGAAAGAAAGAGTTTATTAATTATTATTATTATTATTATTATTATTATTATTATTATTATTATTAATTATTTTTAAATAGTTTTTGTTTTGTTTTATTTAGGGTTAGGGTTAGGGAGTGGGTTTGGTTTAGTTTAGCTTAATGGGTTTAGTTTAATGGGTTTAGGTTGTGTTTTGTATTGTTTATATATTGTATTGTATTGTCTTTTTTTCCCTCTTTTGTTTTTTCTCTTCTGTCTTTTTTCCTTTTAAAAGTAATAAATATTATTTTTTTGGGGGGGGGGAAGTTTCTACCCTGAATGTGACAGATTGGATGCTAAGAAAACTCATGTAATAGTCCCCATTGCAATCTGGCTTTCAACTAATTAAGAAAAACACCCTTTCCCTAAATCACACAAGGAGTCCCTCTTAAGAAAAAAAAAAGTTTCATAATAGCTGAATACTGCTTTCTATTTTTGATGATTAAAACAACAGGAATGTAAATGACAAGTAGAGATCTGCAAGACATTGAAGTGAGGAAAGAGCAGAAAAGAGGGGGCTTTCCCCTTCTGTCCATCGCTGTTATCCATTGTAGCTTGGTTGACACATAATGCTAATGCATGACTTATTAACCAGCTGCCCAGCAGCTTAACTGTGATTTGTTTATTGCAAGCAAACAACAAACCGAATCCATGGTTTATTCGTGACTTATGAACTTAGATTTCTTTCAACTATCGCTTATCATTGTGTATGATCCCAGCACTCTTCCTTAACCATGGTTTGTTTGCCAACCCTCTCCAGGCGCTAACCAAGCCACAAAGGCACAAGGCAAGAGCAGCTGTAAAACTGAAGGACACAAGAATGTAAAATGAAGATTGAGGTAGGGCCCTGGAATGTGCAGGTAGGGGGGAAACATGCAAGGGCGGTGCCGGAGTAAACAAGTTATGTGAGTAAATTGCATAGGCAAGGCTTAGGGCGCATGCCCACGGGAAGGACTGTTGGGGACCAATGAGGAAATGCCAACAAGGCATTGCACGAGCCATATAAGGGAATGGAATGAATGGAAAGAATGTATCGTGATTAGATAAGGGAAGGATGACGAGTGATGAGACGATAGGGAAAGGTATAAAAGTGCTTGCCTATTTGCTGTAAACGCCGCCAGCCTTTGGAAGCGATTCCACTGGCCGCCTCTGCGCAGAACTGAATAAACTCTTTCTCCGTGAACCACACCCTGGTGTCCATTGACACCTCTGTCTTCCCACCCTGGGGCAACGCGCATAAGGGAATAAGGCTACAAAACAAAACAAACTTTGGAGAAGCAAGCCATGGTTTGTTTGATCACTTGCACAACTCACCATGTCTCATCTGGAAGCTACCTAAGGCATCCGGATTTTATTATTTTTAAGCTATACGAATAAATGCAAACATTACAATTTTCGATTTTGGGGTTTCATTATGAGTAAAATATCATATGCACACTGGGATTAACATTCACATGGAACACCAAATTTCATGGAGGTGAGGTATGCGAGGAGGAAGAGCTACAGCAATTGTGGGGGACCTTTTTCAATAACCTTCTGAGGGCCACAAGCCAGTGATTGGCAGAGCCAGACGCGGAAGCTTTGCTCAGTAGACT
Organism: Podarcis erhardii; assembly: GCF_964252035.2. Taxonomy (NCBI): domain Eukaryota; kingdom Metazoa; phylum Chordata; class Lepidosauria; order Squamata; family Lacertidae; genus Podarcis; species Podarcis erhardii. The sequence continues at coordinate 58,393,782 of NC_138508.1, forward strand.
AGTTTCTCTATCCTCCATCAATGCAAGGAAGAGGCAGTACAAAAGTTCAAGTAACATTACGACCAGGCAAGAACACTCAGGATGCAAAGTGGGGCCCAGTGAGGCCCATGGTCTGGGGAGAAATTTGAAGGCCAGATAGAGGGCCTGTAGAGCTGTCTTTGGCCCCTGGGTATGAGGTGCCCCTCTTCTGGGCTACAGGCAGGGTGAGTAACCGTTATACCATGGCCCCCATCACTCCAAGCTGCACCTAACACACATATTCATGAATGTGTGAATAATCTGTAAACTCTCCCATTCCTGGGTCTTTGAAAGATGGCATGTCTGCATTGTGTAGGAGTCTGCTCAATTTTGCTCTCTAACAAAAGAATTAAGGAATAGGAACAACCCAGCATCAGAGTCTGTGAAGCAGAGCTGGCAGAGTGAAACTGAAATATATTCTTAAGCCATCTGTGGTGCACTGCAGAATTAACCCAAGCCTTTCCGTATCAGCCGACTAGCTTGTGCTGTAAATAAACCAAACATTCAGCCTATACACACAATTGACTAAGAATAGACCAATGGGGCAAAGCAACCCCACGTTATGTAAGACCCAACAGCTGAAAAACTTGCTCTTGAAATCAGAAGACTGGGTTTTCATAGAGCAGAAGTGATCTCTCAGATCTGTTTCCTGAGGGCAGGGGTGCAGGAAGCCTGGAAGGGGAAGGGTGAGTTGCACCAGCCCTGCAGTCAGACTTCCTTATTATACTTCCACATTCCTAGGTGGGGTATTTGGGGGGGGGTGAGGCACATAGCACCAGGCAGTCCCATTGACTGGTGGAGAGGATACTGTGAGGGCCAGGCCAGGGGAAGGGGAAGGGAGTGAGTTCATGCACCTGAAGTGAGCTCTAGTCTGCAAAAGCTTGTGCCATAATAAATGTGTTAATTTTTTAGATGCCCCAATACCCTTTGGCTGCTTCCAGCCGTTTATTGAGCCTTCATTCTGATCTGTTTGCACAAGGTTCGTAGGGAGATTGAGCAATGTTGTCTACTTATTGAACAATCATTCTGATTTCTCTTCTTTGATAGTTCTTGAATCTTCCCACCACACTTGTCATCTTCTCAGCCACACCAGTGTGGTGCACCACACTCTCTGAGAACCAATGTGTAAAGATGTATGCCAGACCCCTCTAATCCCTGAATCCAGCAAGTGTTAAAAGCTAGCTATGCCTTCTAATTATTGGAATAGCCAACTAGCTTCCTTAATGAGCTGGTGGGGGATTAAGGAGCTTGGTGCAAGGCAGCAAATGAGTGGAGTCCCCTCCTTCAACAGACAAAGCCACAGTTGAAAGCTGAGAGTTTTCCAGTAATGCAACCTTGAAGTAAAGCAGCAAGCTGAAGGAAGAATCTGAGTAACATTGAGAGCAATGATTTCTGTTTGAATCCAAGGCTGTGGCTCTGGGTGAAACAATACCCTTTTGGGGTGTTGATGCTGTAAAACCCTCCATCATAGACTCAAGTTGTATACCGGTATATGTGTAAATAAATCCTATATCCTAAAGACACCAGTCTCTGCTGTGCCTCATTCCAAAAGGAACATGAAACCTGGGTAAGCGCCTGAAACCCCTGGAATCTTGCACCGCTCAGAGATTAGGGTGGCGTGCAACAATATTTCCCTATAAACTTGCTTACTGCAAAAAATCTGGTTTTAGATGGAAGGTTTGTTGCGAAAGAGTACCAAATTAACTGTTAATTGTGCAACCTGAACTTGTTGGGATGTGACATATCTGAAAGTATCTAGTGTAGCAAAAACCTTTGTTGTGGTTGCAACACAGCTACGCAGCTGTTCTGGAAGGAGGCAATAGTTAATTTTTAAAGAGAAAGGTATGGTCTGGAAGCTACAGCCTTTGCCCTCAAGGTTTTAATCTAAGGTCTGGTGGCAGTTAGCTAGTGGTAAAAGAAAGTCAACCTGTTTATGCTCTGGTTATGTATCCCAGGGCTGAGATAAGGATTAGTTCAAGAGGTGAGGGTCTTCTGGATACCTGTCCCAAGGGCATCTTCTCTGACTCTATGTATTCATGAGTGTTCGTGCCAAATTGCTTTTGCCCTGTTCTTCACTTGAGGTTTTCTTTCTTTTTAAAGGGCATTTCCAGATGACCCGTTTATTGAGCATCCATCTGGATTGGTTTGCAGGGATGTTAGATGATGTTGCACCAAAGAAAGTGTTATCAGACACTTTCCACTACATTTTCCTGTCATTTTCTTTATCACTAAAAGTCTGATCTTTGGGGGAAGCAGGTTTGTTGCAGAAGTCATCCAAATCTGCTTTAATTCTGCAACTTGAATTTCCCAGTGCGTGAAAGAATCCCATCCAAAAATAGGGACAGTTTGGAAGTGCCAGATGAATATAAGAAAACTGCAACAGAATATGTTGACGAGCTTGGCCACTGTTTAAAGCTATCTATCTGTATTGCTTCTGAGACTTTTTACTGGTGGGTGCCAAAGTTACTATATTGAGCTCTTCTGAAATGCTTTCTGCAGCATGGTCCCCGCTATCTCTAGCCAATAACCTTTCCCCTAAATACCAGTGTTTCAGTTGCGAGGTCACCTCTTTCCCTAGCATTTAAAGATTGCATACAATGCAAAGCTTTTTCTTCAGGGTTTTGCGAGAAGGGGCTTAAAAACGAAATAATAGCACTGAATGAAACAGAATTCGGAAACATTTTGCCAGTTTTTACAATGAGCTCTGTGTCAGTAGGCCATTTTATGAATTGTTAAAGCTGCAAAAGGAAATAAAATGACAACAACCTTGTTCTTGGAAAATGGCAACAGGAGAAATGTGTAACATCAGCACTTCCATGGTTCTGTTTATTCTGACTTGTAATGTTAGTCATGCAGCTGTCCATCCCTGTTGGTCTCAGATATAAAAAAGACACACAAAGAGACTTGCAGGAGCAGACCACAGGCTGCAGAAATACAGCATCATAAAACCATCTTAATTCCAGCATAAAACAAGTAAGGAGTAAAGACGAAAAATGCCTACCTGCTATAAACTAAAAGACATAGGTTAGGAGAACGAAAAGGCCCCTTTGCCTGGCATCAAACAATCCATAATGTGGGTGTCAGGTAAGCGCCCCTGGAGAGGGCATTCCATAAATGGGGTGCCAGCTGCCTCATTTCATTAGGGGGGAAGAACCGTAAAACAGTCTGGCAAAGAGCTTTTCTCCACCTTTTGGAGGACTAGAAATTTCAGACAATCACACAGAAGGGAATGCATTCCATTTCCCACCCCCACATTTAGCAAACCACCATCCTCATAAGCTCACCAAATTGATGGCTGTTGCAAATGTCCATCCAGCTCATTGTGGCTGCTTTTTGTCATTTTCCACATCAGCTGCCTGCTTGTGGTAACAGGTTGCCTGACTAAACCTCTGGATTACCACAGCAACCCTCCTCCCTTGACATAGGCATTGGGGCAGTGCATAAAATTGGTGGAGACACTGTGGGGAAAAGGTGCTTGTGCAGGCCAGTGTGGTATGTGCAGATCTCTTCCTCCAAGAGCCCTTTACACCTCTTGGCTGCAGCTTTAGGAGTTGGAACAGGTTCCCTACTGACTCCCTCCCTTGCTTTTCTCTGCTGCTGCAGCAGCTGCAGCAGCTGCGATATCATCTGTTCACTGTGCTGACTGAAGAGTAGACAGTTTGGTTTGCTCAGCAGGATTTTGCACCAGGAAGTGGAACATTCTAATTCAGGCACCACCAGAGAGCAGGATGGGAGTGGGAGGGTAGAGGTGGCTGGTTTATCCCTAAATTTAGCATGTGTGCAGATAGTATGGGTTAGACAAGTCAGATGCCCAACTTGCTTTTGCCAGAGACGAGACAGGCTCTGCTTTCAGTATATAGCACTTGATTCATGTGAGTCCTAATGTCCTGTATTAGGACTTTAAAGAATAATAGCATGGAAGCAAAGAAAAAAATCAACATAAAAATGCTAAATTAAACAGTGCTGCAAAGACAAACATACTGCATTTTCAATACAGGGTGGGTTTTCTTATAAATGTGGTTGTTGGTATTTATAAAAATTATTTTAATCACATATACTTTTCTACATATTGTTTTTTGGGTCTGTGGAAGGTTGCTACTGGTCAGCGGTGCAGGAATACAGCACAATCCTGTTGGATACTACGTTAGCAAAAATGTGGTTGTGGGGGTGTACTAACTCCTGGGTCATGCAGTCCAGTGCTACAACAACTCTTGCATAGCAACTTCTGAGGCACCACCCTACGGTCACCTTGAGTACCATGAACCAATTATATTACATACTAGAAGATATACTAGGGATGGAAAACCTGTGGCTTTCCTGTTGTTGATGGACCGCAACTTCCAGTGGCTTCAGCCAGCATGGACAATGGCGAGGGATGAAGGGAGCTGCAGTCCAAACAACATCTAGAGGACCATAGG